>NW_026691114.1:0-300000 GCF_020826845.1 Diceros bicornis minor | reverse complement strand
ACAAAAATAAAAGTCAGCCAAGTAGAACCCAAAACTCACCATAAGCACCAAAACTATCTATATCCCAACCCTGTCATGACTCATGGTTTACGGCAGAAAGAACATGCATCTAGCTAACACAACTCTCTCTGGAAGTGAATAAGTCACCGTTACTGGGTATTCCCACTGAGCTACCTTCCTGGAGAAGATGTGCACAGACCTGGGTTCTTAGTAAATGAAGCTGCAGAGGTCTGATCTTCATAGTGAATGACATATTCACAGATATACAGGGATGAAAGGAAATTTTCATTTAGGTTGTGAACAAAACTGAGGTCATTTGCTCAGAAGCAAAATAACGTGCTAGCATATCACGAGGAGCTGGTTTTTTAAAAAAAAGGAAAAGAAAATGAAGATTTGGGCAGAGGGCGTGTCTGGATACTCAACAGTGATTCCACTAAGCCTCACTACTTCTCAGCTGGAGACGACTGTCAGTTACCGACCGCAATGGGAGTGTGAAGAGCGTATTGTTTGAGGGAGTTTGGCTCGTGATAGTCATGAAGAAGTGTCAAAAATCTCTATGCTTTTATGTATTTGGCCCATGACACAGATTTGAAAATAAAAAAAAATAAAATAGGCTAACCATTTTCATTTGTAGTCACATGTCGCTGTTTAAAGAAATGGCTACATGCTCTTCTTTAATCCAACAGAATGAGACCCATCAACAGTCCATTATTCCAGAGGAAAACCAAAGAATAAACTACCATCCATGTCGATATGGATCCAGTCTTGGGATATGACCCTGAAGAAGACAGTCAAGATTGGGCTGGATTTTAGCCATACCCTGTGGAAAGTGTGGGGAGTGGTTGAGAGCATTATGAGTGACCCATCCAAAGGGAGGAAAGTAGGTGCTCCACAGGGGCATGGTTTTTTAATTTGCATTTGGGTCCCACAGCCAGCAGGATGGCTTTCCTGCTGGGTGGACTCCTAGCTCTTCTCACCTATTGGGAGGACACTTGGGAAGAGTCAGTGGTAGAGCTGACATTGGCTGGTGATGGTCAATTGCCTCCTTGACGACCAGATGCTAGAATCAGCCAAGCGTTTTTTGAGGCCCCTTTTTCAAATCATGATAGAGACTGCTTTGTTCTGGGCAGGGGCAAATGTTTCCAGTCAGATTGAAGTCGTTTCAGGTTTATTTCAACTGCAAAGAGTATAGTTGGGGA
Source organism: Diceros bicornis minor (assembly GCF_020826845.1). Lineage (NCBI taxonomy): Eukaryota > Metazoa > Chordata > Mammalia > Perissodactyla > Rhinocerotidae > Diceros > Diceros bicornis. The sequence goes on along the minus strand of NW_026691114.1, from coordinate 298,801 downwards.
AAGCTGACAAAGACGCCCCTGCACACCGGCCAACGTCAATACTTGATATGATACAATGTTTGAAAGAAAGAAGAAACTCGTCCTCTTAGGGTCTCCTGGTGAGGCTTCCTCGGAGGCAACAGTAAATTGATGGAGATGTTCTAGCCCTGCCCCTTCTGCTGTCTCCACCCAAATCCTCAAGGCTCCTCCTGCACAGCGCAGGCCCCTAACAAGGAAATGAGGTTGGGATTCCCGGGACTCTCGTGGTCAAGGCCGATGGCTATGTGGGACTGCTCACCCGAGACATCCACTCACTCCGTCCCTGTCAGTCTGGGTACCAGGTTTGCCTGTTGGTAAGAGCAGATCCTGGAAGCTGCTGGTCTCGCTTCCTCTCTTGTCCCAACAGCCATACCTGACACATGGTTACAATGGCGAGAGAGAGCGAGAGAGAGGTGGTAAACCTAATCGTTATTCTGTGGGCTATGGATCCAGCAAACGTCTGGTGAAACGAGAAGAACTGAGGGACAAATAACAGTTTGTGACATAATGGTATCTTTTATTTGAATTCATATTGTAGTTTTTTATTTCCGTAAATATAGAAATTTCTTCCTAAACGTTTTTCTTTTCTGTTTTTTCCCTATAACATTATTCGTCATTTAATCAGTAAACAACATAAACTTCTACGTTCTTTACAGGGAAGAGATTATCTGGGTCACGACTTTGCGATGAGCCTGGCTTCCACTTTATTCCCTAGTTCTAGTATCTGAAATCTTCCATCTCTGTGACCACATTTTCTATTTTTTCATCTCCTGCCTCGGTAACCTATTTAATCTCTGGTGCCCTGAGAACGATGGTCAGCTGTGCTCTCATCAGCACAGAGGTTCCTTTTGTTAACATGTTGTTAAACTTACTACTTCTGTTTGCCAGCATGTTATAGCCTCATAAGGATGTTTCCACCATAGTCCTTCTGCCTTTCTACTCTTCCTCTTTTCCTTTCTTTCTCTTTCTGTCTCTTCGTTGAACATTTTTCTCCTTTCTTTTCTGCATTTTCTCTCTACTCTTTCTCATACTCTCTTAAAGCTCTCTTCTACATTCTCTTCCTCAATTCATTCCATTTTTTTCTCCTTCCCTGTAATTTTAAGACAACATTGTAGTTAAAGTGTGAAGAACTTCATTTAGGGGCCAGTCCCCTGGCTTAGCGGTTAAGTTTCCGTGCTCCGCTACTGGCCGCCTGGGTTCGGATCCTAGGCGTGCACCAACGCACCGCTTGTCCGGCCATGGTGAGGCAGCGTCCCACATACAGCAACTAGAGGGATATGCAACTATGACGTATAACTATCTACTGGGGCTTTGGGGAGAAAAGGTGGGGGAAAAAAAAGGAGGAGGATTGGCAATAGATGTTATCTCAGGGCCAGTCTTCCTCAGCAAACAGAGGAGGATTGGCGTGGATGTTAGCTCAGGGCTGATCTTCCTCACACACACACACACAAAAGAACTTCATTTATAACAGCCTGCCTGACGTCTCCCAGGAGCTCTCACATCATCTATCAATCAACTGCCTGTGGATACAGATGTTCAGGCAACCAACTTCCCCTCTCCAATCTTCGACCCTTCCTTCCTCATGTTGGGCCCTCGGAGATCACAGCAGCTGGTATTAATGCCTCAGGGAAGAATATTTCCATTATGATCAGTCTAGCAACTCTACTCACAAAGGGACATTTAAGGATATTGTTAGACATAGCATGACCTACCTAGAAAACCTCTGTGTCACTTCATATCACTGTTGAATCAGTGACAAGGTCATGCTTTCAGAGTTTCCAGTTTCCATCTTGAATTCTTTTTCAATTAGAGGAACAAAACTAGCCCATTGCTATTTTCCTAGCCTCCCATATATGCTACATACTTCCTCAAACATTACTGATAATAGTTGTGAAATCATATTTTTAATTTCAATAAGTATTCTCAAACATGATTAGTGGCTCTGCAGATTTAACTCTCTTTAAACAACTATTTATGGCATATCTCTCCATTTATTTAGGTCTGTTTCAATTTCTCTCAACAAAGATTTTTAGTCTTCAGTTTATAAAACTGCATATTTTTTTGCTAGATTTTTACTAGGTACTTGAAATATAGTGCCATGGTAATGTTTTGTTACAGTATATAGAAATGCAATTAATTTTTGCAAATTGGCCTTGTATTCTGCAACTTTGCTAAGTTCACTTACTAGTTCAATGTTTCTGTAGGATCCCGTGGGTTTAGGATGTATACCACACCATTAAATGTGATATTTTCTGTACAATATTTTCTAAATGCACTTTTTGAGATAGAGGAAATTCACTTCTATTTCTTGTTTGCTGAGGGTTTTTACTATGAATGGACATTAAATTTTGTCAAATGCTTTGTCTTCGTCTATTAAGATGATCATATGATGTTTTTCCTCAATTATGGGAAAATGTGGCAATTAACATTGCTTGCTTTCCAAATTTTAAACCAACTTAGCCATGTTGTTAATATATTGTTGAATTTGATTTGATAACTTGGTCAAGAATTTTTGCATCTATGTTCGTGAAGAATATTGGTCTTTTTTCTTTAGCTATCTTTCTTAGCTTTTGATATCAGGGATATGCTGGCTTCATAAAACAAATTGCATCCTGTTCTCTTCTCCTCTATTTTTCAAAAGAGTTTATGTTAAAATGGTGTTATTTCCCTCGTATATGTTTGACAGATTTCACTTAGTGAAGTTATCCAAACCTGGAGTTATATTCATGGAAAGGTTTTTGATTAAACATACAATATCTTTAGTAGATATGGCCTAATTAAATTGTATGCTTTTATGTCAATCTTGAAAACGCAGGTCTTTCAAGAAATGTATTCCTTTCCCTTAAGTTGTCAAATTTATGCTAACAAGTTCTTCACAATATCCCATTATTAACCTTTTATTTTCTGTAGTAATGCCTCCTCTTCTGTTACTGATATTAGTAGTTTGCAATTTCTCTTTTGTCTTGGCCAGTTTTACTAGGAGTTTATTAATTTTTCATACTTTTTGATTTTCCTATTATTTATACATTTTCTATTCTATTGAGTTATTCTCTTTATTTTATAATTTGCTTTCTTTTAAATATTCTGAATTTAATTTGTTCTTTTTTTTCCTAGCTTCTTAAGTTGAAGCAAAAATCAATGATATTACAACTTTCTTTTTCCCTAATATAATTATTTAAACCTATAAATTTCCCTCTATGTACTGCATTTGGTACATCCCACAAATTTCAATATCCTATGTTTTCATTACATTTTAATTAAAAATATATTCTAATATCTATTTTATTTTCTTCCTTGCCCATTTTTATTCTGAATAATTTTGTTTAATTTCTAAATATTTGAGAAATTTTGAGATATCTTATTTTTATTATTTCCTAATTTAATTGTTGTAGACAATTTTTTTTCTTAATTGTTTCAGTCTTTCAAATTTACTGAGATTTATTTTATGGTTAAAAATATAATTTGTCCTTGTAAATTTTCATGTGCACCTGGAAGAAATATATTTTCTGCATTCGAGTCTAGTGTTCTAGAAATATAAGTAGTTTAAGTTGGTTCATGCTGTTGTTCCAACCTTTTATATATTTTCTAATATTTGAATTTATTTAAAATAGTGTTCATTTCCTGATATAAATTGGACTTAAGTCTCATACTATGTAATTTTATTTTTTCAGTAAATTATTGTTATGTATGATAAAAAAAATAGAAGCATACTATAAGTTGAACAGATGCCTTCTCTATATTATTTATCATTTATTACCACAATAGTAATATTTAAAGGACTTCACTTCTGCAAATGTCATATTTCTTATCTGCATCATCATTTTCACATTTTCTACTTGATCAGTGCATAAACACGCTTTACTGTCCCCCATTTTAAAGAAAGCAAACAAACAAACAAAAAAACTTCCCAACCCTTGTCCCCTCCAACAAGAACCCGAATTTTCTTCTCTCCTTCTCAGCACTCTTCCTTCAAGGAAAGGACTAAACTTGCCATGTCCCATTCTCATCTTCCATTCTCCTTTCAATTCATTCCAATTTACTTTCTTTCCAATAACCCACTAAAGAGCCATTATGAAGGCCATGTGTTTTTTTTTTTCATCTTTTTAATACAACTTTTAATAATCTGATTGATTGTGAAATGCAGTGTTCAATTCTACAAATAGTAGAAGAAATAGCAAGATACATGAGACTGTTATACATAAAAAGTTTTCTTACAAAACATATGCAAACAGCTTTGAAAAAAAGACTGAAGGCATCATCCTTGATAATTTTCTTCTATATTAAAAAAATCTCATAACTAATGTTATTTTTAATTTTTCTTTTAAAAAATTAGATTTAGGTACAATTTGCTGATGTCTTTTCTATATACTTCTTTTACATGAACTTTTACTAGTATTTGATAATTTTGACCACTTGAAACATCTCTTCCTCTATGTTTTCAATATGTCACACTCTCCTAGTTTTTAACCTTCTCTTCTTAACTTCTAAATTTTTAGAATATAAAGTCTTGTCCTAGTTCCTTTTCGTTTTTACTAATTGATCCCAACTATTTCCATGGCTCTATATATCATCTCTATGCTTATAATTTTGGATTTGTATCTCCAGCCTGGCCTTTTCTCCTGAGCTTTAAAATGGAGTATCCAACTGCCTATTCCAAGAGTCCGTGTGTATCATAAGGGACAGCTCAACTTTAGCTAGGCCCAAACCAAAAATGTGATTCAACCTTTCTTAACACCTCATTCTTAAATCTACTCACTGTTCTTTCAAGCTTTCCTCACCTCAGTTACTTGGGACAAAAATTTGGAGCTCAATTTATTCCTTTTTTTCCTCATTTTCCTGCCATCTGGTAGCCATACTGTCTTTCAAAATTACCAGTCTGATCATGTTACTCTCTGCTGAAAATTTTTTAGTGATTTCCCATTTCATGTGAGGTATAAACCATGTGTACCCTGGTCTCTAATGCTCTATGTGATGTGCTCTCCTTCTGCTCAGATTTCACCCCCTCCTCTCTTCCTCTTTATTCTCCAGGCTCCAGATGCACAGCCGTTCTTTATGTCCCCCAAATACTCTAAATGCAATCTCATCTCAGCACATCTGCAGGAGTTAATCTCTCTTCTTGGGATGATCTGCCTTCAGATCTTCTTAGAGCTGCCTCTTCATTGTTCGATTGTTTACACCAAAGTTACCTTCTCAGAGTCCCAGACTCATCCCATACTCTCTTCCACATCCCCTTTATTTATTTCCTTCATGGTACCTGAGTACCTGGCTTTACTGTCCATCTTCTTCCACTACAGTAAGTTGTTTCCTACTGATCACTCAGTTTAGATGTGTCTCTGACACTTAGAAAATTCTCAGATGATATTTTATCAATAGAACTTCCGCCTTCACAAAATGGAGAGAAATGAGCATGGCTTTTAGGGTTAGATAGTCTACCCGGAGCTTGACCTTAACTTACTGTGACCTGAGTGAGTGACAGAACCTCTAAGGCTAAGATTCCTCGTCTAATATAAGAATAATAGCATTTACTCAATATGGTCATTCTGAGGTTTAATGAAATAAAATGTGTGTTTCACTAGCAGGTAGTAATTATCCAAAAAAGTTAGCCAGAGAAACTATTTTTGTTGTTCTTAGTAGTATTTACAACACTAGGTTCAATATGGACTTTACTCTTTGTTTTATAAATTCATTTGACTAACACATAAGAGAGTATCTACTAATTTATCAAACATTATTTGGGGACCAAGATGTATGAAGATAAAGGATCTCACAGTCTTCTAAGTAAGACATGGGTAATATGAGTCATATATAAATATTCTACTAATACACACTCTATGATACACATTTGTGCATATATTATATATCTAGCCATATATAGACTATTTAATAGATTACACATACAAAATGTAACTGTAATACTAAATGGCAAGTCCTGTATAAGCACAATAGTAGCACAAGGCGAAAGTGATGTATTTCACTTAATGTCTTCCGGTAGCATAACAAGTGTACTTTTGTCATTGTTTTAGTCATCTCCCTTTATTTAAGGAATGTATTTAGAATCTGAGCTTGTCAAAAAGATTCTGTAAAAGTGACATCAGCGTCATGGCGGAGCGAGCTTTCCCGTAAACTCTTCCCCTGATAAGATACAACAAAAGGAACAGTCACAGACCAACAACGGAATGCTAGACAGTGAAAAGCAGGATCGGAAAGATCCACACTGCTGCACATCTGAGAGTGGAACATGCTGGGCCCCTGGAGGAAGTGGGGAGAGGTAAGGAGAACTTTTCTGCCTCCCCATCAGACCAGCGATCCTGGTCTGCTCGGCTCCCAGAGAGGGGGGAGGGGCGGCCCTCTGCAGGGAAACCATAGCCCTTTGGGCTCTCTCAGCCAGTGGCAAACTCCCACACAGAGGACTCAGAATTGCTACAGGGTACCATCAATATCTGAGCACCCCAGAGAGTGGATAACGAGGGGCGAATGAGAAGCCCCCCACGCCAGGGGCCCAGCGGGCAAAAGAGAGAGCACCCCCCTTCCCGCAAACCGGACCCTGCAGCTCAGCCGACCAAACCAGACCAAGTGACCTGTGGATCGAGGATGGCAGTGAACAGCTGGGGCAGAGCACAGGGGCCTCAGATTACACAGCCCTTTACCCCCACACAGTGGCGGCAGGTGGAAATTACAACCAGAGATTTCCAGGATGAGGAAAAACAAAGCCAACGCAGGAACCGCAATGCAAAGATACATGAAATCCCCAGACCAGAAGGAAAATGACAAGCACCCAGAAACCAATCCTGAAGACAGAGAAATCCATAACCTAAATGACAGAGATTTCAAAATAGCTATCATAAAAACACTCAACAAAATACGAGACAACACAGACAAACAATTCAATGAGATTAGGAGTTTCTTCACAAAAGAGATTGAAATCATAAAGAAAAACCAATCAGTGCTGATGGAGATGAAGAACACAATGGAGGAGATAAAGGAGAATCTGGAGTCTTTAAAGAACAGAGCTGACAATATGGAGGAAAGAATTAGCATTTTAGAGGATAGCAATACAGATATGCTCCAGATAGAAGAGGAGAGAGAACTAAGACTAAAAAGAAATGAAGAAAGTCTCCGAGAAATATCTGACTCTATTAGGAAATGTAACATAAGAATTATAGGTATTCCTGAGGGAGAAGAGAGGGAAAGAGGAACAGAGAGCCTATTCAAGGAAATAATAGCTGAGAATTTCCCAAATCTGGGGAAGGAGCAGGAAATACCAGTAAGCGAAGCCAACAGGTCACCTAAACATGTCAACAGGCAAAGGCCCACACTATAACACCTAGTGGTAAGGCTAGCCAGAGTCAATGACAAAGAAACAATATTAAGGGCAGCTAGAGAAAAACAAAAAATAATGTACAAAGGAACTCCCATCAGGGTCTCAGCGGATTTCTCAACAGAAATTTTACAGGCTAGGAGAGACTGGAATGATATAGTCAAAATACTGAAAGACAAAAACTTTCAGCCAAGAATACTCTATCCAGCAAAAATATCCTTCAAATATGATGAAGAAATAGTAACTCTCCCAGATAAACATAAACAAAACCTAAGGTAGTTCATGGCCATGAGACCCCCACTACAAGAAATACTCAAGAAGGCCCTCCGGCCTGAAAAAAAGAAGAGAAAGGGAATACAAAGCTTGGAGCAAGGAGAAAAATAGGTAGATAAACTCAGAAAAATAGTAGATCTTTACCAGAATAGGTTAGCAATCACTTAAATAACAAAATCAATGATCAAAGGAAGTTATTCACCAAAAATAAATTTAACCTCATCACTGAAAATACATAGCCACAACACAAGATATAATAAGGTATAACAGAACGACTTAGAAGGGGAAGAGGAAAGTGATTGAATTGACTTAGTATAAGGAAATAGAAGGCCATCAGATAATGGACTATCTCATACACAAGATTTTTTACACAAACCTCAAGGTAACCACTAAACAAATAATCAAAACAAAATCACATATGATAATCAAAGAGAAAACTAGAAGAGACATGAGACAGAACAACCAAACTGAATTGGCAGTCCAAAACAAATGGGACAAGAAACAAAGGAAATGCAAAAGAACCAGAAAATAAGTGACAAAACAGTAACATTAAGCTCTCATATATCAATAATTACCATAATGGAAAGGATTGAACTCTCCAATCAAAAGATACAGAGTGGCAGGATGGATTAAAAAGCAGGACCCAACAATATGCTGCCTCCAGGAAACACATCTCAGCTCTAAAGACAAGCACAGGCTCAGAGTGAAAGAATGGAAGACAATACTCCAAGCTAATGGCAAACAAAAGAAAGCAGGTGTTGCCATACTCATATGAGACAAAGTAGACTTCAAGATAAAACAGGTGAAGAAAGACAAACAGGGAAATATATAATGATAAAAGGGACACCCCACCAAGAAGACAAGAAGACACTTTTAAATATATATGCACCCAACATAGGAGCACCAATGTACATAAAGCAACTATTAACAAACCTAAAAGGAGACATTAATAACAACACAATAATAGTAGGGGATCTTAATACCCCACTTACATCAATGGATAGATCATCCAGACAAAAAGTCAATAAAGAAATAGTAGAATTAAATGAAAAACTGGACAAGATGGACCTAGTAGACATACAGAGCACTCCATCCAAGAACAGCTGACTACACATTCTTCTCAAGCGCACATCGAACATTCTCAAGGATAGACCATATGTTGGGAAACAAAGCAAGCCTCAACTAATTTAAGAAGATTGAAATAATAACAAGCATCTTTTCAGACCATAATGCTATGAAACTGGAAATGAACCATGAAAAAAAAACTGGGAAAGTGACAAAAATGTGGAGATTAAACAACATGCTACTGAACAACTAATGGATCATTGATGAAATTAAAGGAGAAATCAAAAACGATCTGGAAACAAACGAAAATGAACATATGCCATACCAAACCATATGGGATGCAGCAAAAGCAGTCCTGAGAGGGAAACTCATAGCGATACAAGCCCACCTTAACAAACAAGAAAAAGCCCAAATAAGCAACCTTAAATTACACCAAACAGAACTAGAAAAAGAAGCCCAAAGTCAGCAGAATGAGAGAAATAATAAAAATCAGAGCAGAAATAAAGGAAATTGAGACCAAAAAACAGTAGAAAGGATTAATGAAACAAAGAGTTGGTTCTTTGAGAAGATAAACAAAATCGACAAACCCTTAGCCAGGCTTACTGAGAAAAAAGGAGAAAAGGCTCAAGTAAATAAAATTAGAAATGAAAGAGGAGAAATTACAACGGATACCACGGAAATACAGAGGATTATAAGAGAATACTATGAGAAATTATATGCCAACAAATTGGAAAATCTAGAAGAAATGGATAAATTCTTAGACTTATACAATCTCCCAAAACTGAACCAAGAAGAAATGGAGAATCTGAATAGACCAATCACAAGTAAAGAGATTGAAATAGTAATCAAAAACCTCCCAAAAAATAAAAGTCCAGGACCAGATGGCTTCTCCGGTGAAGTTTACCAAACATTCAAGGAAAATTTAATACCCATCCTTCTCAAACTATTCCAAAAAATAGAGGAAGGTGGAACACTTCCTAAATCATTCTATGAGGCCAACATCACCCTGATACCAAAGCCAGACAAAGACAATACAAAGAAAGAAAATTACAGGCCAATATCACTGATGAACATAGATGCAAAAATCCTCAACAAAATATTGGCAAACCGAATACAGCAATACATTAAAAAGATCATGCACCATGATCAAGTGGGATTTATACCAGGGACGCAGGGATGGTTCAACATCCACAAATCAATCAACGTGATACATCACATCAACAAAACAAAGAATAAAAACCACATGGTCATCTAATAGACGCAGAGAAGGCATTTGACAAGACACAACATCCATTTGTGATAAAAACTCTCAACAAAATGGGAATAGAAGGAAAGTACCTCAACATAATAAAGGCTATTTATGACAAACCCACAGCCAACATCATGCTCAACGGGGAAAGACTGAAAGTCATTCCTCGGAGAACAAGAACGAGGCAGGGCTGCCAACTCTCACCACTCCTGTTCAACATAGTACTGGAGGTTTTGGCCAGAGCAATTAGGCAAGAAAAAGGAATTCAAACAGGTAATGAAGAAGTGAAATTCTTCACTATTTGCAGATGACATGATTTTATATATAGAAAACCCTAAAGAATCCATTGGAAAACTATTAGAAATAATCAACAACTACAGCAAAGTTGCAGGGTACAAAAATCAATCTACAAAAATCAGTTGCATTTCTGTATGCTAATAATGAACCAACAGAAAGAGAGCTCAAAAAGATAATACCATTTACAATTGCATCAAAAAGAATAAAATACTTAGGAATAAATCTTACCAAGGAGGTGAATGACCTATACAATGAGAACTACAAGACATTATTGAAAGAAATCGATGATGACATAAAGAAACAGAAAGATACCTCATGCATGTGGATTAGAAGAATAAACATAATTAAAATACCTGTATTACCTAAAGCAATCTACAGATTCAATGCAATCCCAATCAGAATCCCAATGACATTCTTCACAGAAATAGAAAAAAGAATACTAAAATTTATATGGGGCAACAAAAGACCCCGAATAGCTAAAGAAATCCTAAGAAAAAAGAACAAAGCAGGAGGCATCACAATCCCTGACTTCAAAACATACTACAGAGCAATAGTAATCAAAACAGCATGGTGCTGGTACAAAAACAGACACACAGATCAATGGAACAGAATTGAAAGCCCAGAAATAAAACCACACATATATGGACAGCTAATTTTTGACAAAGGAGCTAAGAACATACAATGGAGAAAGGAAAGTCTCTTCAATAAAAGGTGTTGGGAAAACTGGACAGCCACATGCAAAAGAATGAAAGTGGACCATCTGCTATCACCATTCAAAAAATTAACTCAAAATGGATCAACGACCTGAAGGTGAGACCCGAAACTATAAAACTCATAGAAGAAAATATAGGCAACACACTATTTGACATTGGTCCTAAAGGAATCTTTTCGGATGACACGCCTACCCAGACTAGGGAAACTAAGGAAAAAATAAACAAGCGGGACTTTATCAGATTAAAGAGCTTCTACAAGACAAACGAAACCAGAATCAAGATGAACAGACAACCCACCAGCTGGGAGAGAATATTTGCAAAACATACATCTGACAAGGGGTTGATCTCCATAATATATAAAGAACTCACACAACTGAACAACAAAAAGGCAAACAACACGATCAAAGAACAGGCAGAGGAAATGAACAGACACATCTCCAAAGAAGATATACATATGGTCAATAGGCACATGAAAAGATGTTCAACATCATTAATCATCAGGGAAATGCAAATCAAAACAACCCTAAGATATCACCTCACGCCCGTTAGAATGGCTATAATCACCAAGACAAAAAACAACAAATGTTGGAGAGGATGTGGAGAAACAGGAACCCTCATACACAGCTGGTCGGAATGCAAACTGGTGCAGCCTCTATGGAAAACGGTATGCATATTCTTCAAAGAATTAAAAATAGAGATGCCCTATGACCCAGCCATCCCATTACTGGGAATCTATTCAACAAACCTGAAATCAACAATTCAAAGAGGCTTATGCACCCCTATGTTCATTGCAGCATTATTCACCATAGCCAAGAAGTGGAAGCAACCTAAGTGTCCCTCGACTGATGATTGGATCAAGAAGATGTGGTATACTACTCAGCCGTAAAAAAAGACAAAATTGTCCCATTTGCAACAACATGGATGGGCCTGGAGAGTATTATGTTAAGTGAAGTAAGCCAGAAGGAGAAAGACAAACACCGTATGATCTCACTCATATGTGGAATATAAACCAACACATGGACAGAGAAAACTGTATTGTGGTTACCAGGGGCTATGGGGGTGGGGGATGGGCACAAGGGGTGAAGGACAAACAAAAATGTACAACTCATTTCACAGTGTTAAAAACCATTTAAAAAAAAAGATTCTGGAAAGCATACATGGCAAACCAAAACCTGTATAAGCCCTTCCTTCTGCATCCTCAGAAAGAAACCCGATTATATAAAATTACAAAGATGTGGCTAAATTAGTCAGATGTCTACTGTAGTAATCAATTTATTAATTTTGATGTACATACTAATTTAAAATAACACCTCATGAAAAATAATATATTTATTATTTAGAGATACCTTTTTTTTTACTCTTCCATTTCACAAAGTAAGTTTATTCAAACTTGTCACAGGTATTCTTCGAAATCAGTAACACTGTAATCATCAGAGCCACTTTCTTCCAGAGCATATTATCTTCTAAGTTGTTGGATCTGAAGCAATTGTTAAAAGCATGTAAGATGCCATCACTGGAAAATTTATGCCAAGTTGCAAGTACTATTTCCATAACATATAAGTAGCTTGTTTTTATTTTCCTTTTTTCTTTGTACTATATTTTCTTGAAATTCATAATATAACTCTTTCTAAATAGTTTTTTAGAGTGTTCTTTAAATGCATATGTACAACTGTATCCAATATTTGAGACCATAATCCCAGGAATAATTACTAAGTCTATGTTAAGATTCTTTGCATTTTTAAAAACTGATTTCATCAGTGACCTCTCTAAGCTTCCAAAATTAGCATCAGTTGACATCATTTCAGGTAAATATGTCTCTCTCAGACACTAGTGTGTCATCAAAATAATTAAGGAACGCTGTAATAAAAATGGCTAATATTCATTGGGTGCTCACTAAATGCTAGACACTGTTCCATAGCCTTACATGCACTAACTCATCTAGTTCTCTCAGTGACCACATGGGGTGCTATTTTTCTCTTTATTTTTATGGATGAGAAAACTGAAGAATGGAGAGGTAAAGTAACTCACTAAGCTCGCACTGCTGGTCCAGACTGCAGCCAGATTCGGCAGGAGCAGCCAAGCTCTGAGTCTTACTCTGAACTACCATCCAACACATCCCCCTGGGTCATGAGGGCACAACACGAAATAGTGTAGAAGGATGCAAACCAAATTACCTGATGGATAACTTAGGGAGGAAACACATTCATCCCCTTATCTTCAAGTGTATATTGTAACTGATCTCACTGATGTAAAACTTCTTCCAGGTCTGTCCATAGGCACATCTGTAAACTTGGACCGTCTACCCTGGTGGCTCTACTGTCCCTCGCAGGCCCCCAGTTCTCTAGGTGTCTACCTTCCTTTGCACATCAGGTCCATACTTCTCTCTGAGAAGGGTTTCCTTCTTGACAGTTCTGCAACGGACTGAACGTTTGTGTCCCGCCAAAATTCATATGTTGAATCCTAACTTCCAATGTGCTGGTGTTAGAAAGTGATTAGGCCATGACAGTGGAGCCCTTGTGAATGGGACTAGTGCCCTTCTAGAAAGAGGCCAGAGATACTAGCTTGCTCTCTTTCAGCCACGTGAAGACACAGCAAGAAGATGTTCATCTGCAACATGGAAGTGGGCTCTCACCAGGACCAGACCATGCTGGCACCCTGATGTCCGACTTCCAGCCTGCAGAACTGTGAGAAATAAATGTCTGTTGTTTATAGGCCACCCAGTCTGTGGTATTGTGTCATAGCAGCCCAAACAGACTAGGACGAGTCCCTAGTTCAAATTCTAAATGATGGGAAATAAATGCCCAGTTCTTGTGTCCTTTGCATACTGCTGGTGTTGGAAGCTGGACAGCCTTGAAGGGGCTTCCTTTCTGGTGAGAACCTCAGGGTGACAGTCGAGTCCCCTAGCTAGAAGGGAGACGGGTGGAGCAGTTTCCTTTGGAGGAGGAAGTGGGGGAGCAGGCACCAGCTGTCACACCCAGTACCTTGCCCACTTGCCAGAACCAAGTAAAGCGAGGAAAAGTCCATGCGAAAGTAGTCACACTGCCAAGATGAGGTGTTACAAAAATCTCAAAAGCCAAAAGTGCTTTCAAGGTTTTCTTTGTGCCATTTTAAGGATTGCTCTGAACGACAGATAGCACTCTGCAGGGCATGCTGGTGAATTGCTCTCTTTTTGCTTGTATACATAGTTCTCAAACCGTTGTCTGTGGACTACTTTTGGACTGCGTGTGTCCGAATACATAGACAGCTCCTTAAAAATTCAGATCCTGGGAATTTACCATGAGCAATTTTGCTTCAGCAAGTATAGACTTGGGCCTAAGAGTCTAGATTTTTAAAACCTCCTCTGGGGTAATTCTGACAAGCAATCAGGTTTAGAACCACTGATATGGTGCCAGATATAAGTATACATTATTTCTGTTCAGAACAATGAGTCTAATTCCATTCTCTTTTTCTTCTTGTTCTCTCAACTGCACTGCACTCTCTTTATTGGTAGAACTTGCTTCATACAACAGAGAACCTAACACAGTTGCTCAGCCTACTTCTCATGCTCAACTTTAGCTTTGCGGAACAAAAGCCTCGAGAGGGCTGTATTCAAAACACTCGGGAGAAACGCAAAAACCTAGTCTACGCGCTGGCTTCGCAGAAGACAGGGGGCTCGGCGCACCTTAAACCTCACCTTAAACTTTTTTGATCTTTCATCTTGTTTCAACCTCAAACTAACTCACATGAACTCAGGATTGCATCTCACAATCCATGCTTCTAATTCTAAAACTTAACCAAAAGGAATGAAACACTGGGTTTTCAGATAAAAAAAAAAAAACAGCTTATGACAGGAAGGTGGCCCGGGAAGGTTAGCAAAACTTTAAAGGAACCACCACAGCATTGCTTAAATAAATAAATAGCATTGGCTTTTATGAAAAGAGAGAAAAAGAAATGTTTAACACTTAACAGCTTTTCTCCACCGCAAGGAGAACTCCTACAAGTGATATATGACAACCCTTCTGGAACTCTTTAAACCTCTCCAGCCTCAGTTTAAACTTGAAATATTTCTTTTCCAGTGTATACACGTTGACTTTTGAACCCTTGGGCCCAGCTGCCTAATCTGAGCTTCAGAGAATGAAGCAGAAAAGGGGAACCTGAGACTGCCAGGCCTTCAGTGGGGGAGGATTATGGAGGAACCGAGAGGGTTCTGATGGCTACACAGAGTCAAGGGGAGGGATGTTCCAAAGTTTCCTAAGAAGGGAAACCTTGCACTGAAGTGGGAATTCGATTTTACATGATGGCAATGTCTGTGCTGGTTTCACCAATTCTGGTGTCCCTGAGGGATGAACTGGTGTGACACCACAGGACAGAAGTTTCAGTCACTTTCAGGACTTAAGGAAGGTGAAACCTTTCAGCCTAGGCCCCTGTGAGCCAGTCAAGGGTCAAGTCTAGAAAGGCTCGGAGCCTGAATCCATCCAATGTGGTTGCGTTCTGTTCCAGCCAAGCTCCTCTGGACCCCAGCTGGGAAAAGGGGACCTCAGATCTAGTCAGATCTAGTCATCGCAGCTTCCATAGGTCGCCATGAGGCACGTAATAGCCCAGGCGCCGTCACTGGACCTCATAGTCGCCCTCCTTCTTTCGCTGGCAGACAGTGACTTGTGAGGTGAGGAGAGTGCATCAGAATGGTCCAGTCAGTTGCCCAGTATGGGAGACTCCAGGGGAAGGAGATGCCAAAGTCACAGAGACCCGATGCCTCCTGTGTCTCCTTCTTCCTTTTGTCCATTTAATTTTCACCCTCAGTCCTTCTTTTCCTTCCCTTTTCCCTCTTTTGGCTCTCTCTCCCTCTCTTTCCCCTACATGTTCTAGCTTAATTGAGGTATTAATGACATACTGTAAACTGCATACATTTAAAGTGAACAATTTGATACATTTTGATTATAACTTATTCAACCAACACCACAATCAAGAAAAGGAATGCCCACCCTCCCCAAATTTCCTCATGCTCATTTTAATTCCTCCTTCCCTGCCATTTGCAAACATATTCTCAGTCCCAGGCAACCAGTGATCCAGTATATGTCCCTATAGATTTTCCTGTATTTTCCAAGAACTTTTATAAATGGGATCATATACTATGTACTCATTTTTTACTGGCTTCTTTCACTCAGAATAATTATTCTGAGATTTATGCTTGTCATTGCATGTACTATGAATTCATTCCTATCCCCAACCCTTCCATGGCAGCACTGTGCACACGCCCGAGCGCTTCCCAGGTTGGCGTGAGAGCCCATAGTACTGCTGCATCCCCAAAAGTAGGAATGCGCCTGGTGCAACTCTGGGAGGGGTTGGCGGCAGCCCTGGACCCGCACATGAATGCTTTCCTGGATGGTTGGAAAGACCCCCGTGCCACTGGAGTCCCAATGATCGGCCAATGCTCAGACCCGTGAAGAAGCCCCACCCACCAAGCACAGAGGCTGGCGTGAGCATGAGAAAAGGCAGCAGCAGATACGCACACATGCAAATGCTCTCCCAGATGCACACACACCCATAGTAGTGCTGCAGTCACACAACTGGGTACTTGCCTCCGTGTGGTGGCAGCTCTGAGCCCAGTGTGACTGCTTTCCCAGCGGGTGGGAACACCCACTGTACCCACACAACTTCCAGCATATGGGGGGGATCAGAAACACAGCTCTTGCTTCCCCCACAGCAGTAGCAGGTGGAATCTGCGACCTGATACTACCACAAATACACAGGCAAAAGATAAGTTCATCAAACACCATAGGAAACTACAGTAACAATTCAGAGCAGAAGGAAATGACAAATCTCCAGAAACCAACTTTGAAGTCACAGAAATTTACAATCTAAATGACAGAGAATTCAAAATAACTGTCATAAAGAAACTCACCAAGTTACAAGAATGTTCAGACAGTTCAATGAACTCAGGAATAAAATTAATGAGGAAAAGGAATACTTCATCAAAGAGACTGAAACTATTAAAAAAAAACAAGCAGAAATTCTGGATATGAAGAACATAATTAATGAGATAAAAAAGAATCTAGAATCTTTAAAAAATAGAGCTGATATTATGGATGAAAGAATTAGTGATTTAGAGGATAGAAATATAGAAATGCTTCCAGTGGACGAGGAGAGAGAACTCAGATTTTTAAAAAATGAAGGAATTCTTGGAGAAATATATGACTCAATTATAAAAGCAACCTAAGAATTATAGGTGTTCCAGAGGGAGAAAAGAGGGAGAAAGGAGCAGACAGCTTGTTCAAAGAAATAAGATCTGAGAACTTCCCAAACCTGGGCAAGAACCGGAGTTATAAATACATGAAGCCAACAGAACGCCTAATTACATCAATGCTAAAAGAACTTCTCCAAGGCATATAATAGTAAAAATGGCAAAAGCCAATGACAAAGAAAAAATATTAAGGGCAGCAAGACAGAAGAAAATAACCTAGAAAGGAACCCCTATCAGGCTTTCAGCATATTTCTTGACAGAAACTTTACAGGCAAGGAAAGAATGGAATGATATATTAAAAATACTGAAAGAAACTTTCAGCCAAGAATACTCTATCCAGTGAAACGATCCTTATGATACAATGGAGAAATAAAAGTTTTCCCAGATAAACAAAGGCTGAGGGAGTTCATCGCCACTAGATCTCCCATACAAGCAATGATCAAGAACGCCCTCAACCTGAAACAAAAAGAAGGCAAATGTCTACAAATCTTTGAGCAAAGAGATAAATAGACAGACAAAATCAAAAAGCTACAGCTCTGTTTCACAACAGGGTAGCAAATACTTAATTATAACTTAAAAGAAGAAGGGAAGGAAAGCATCAAAAGTAACTATAAACACTTCAACTTAGTCACAAATGCACAACACAAAAATGAATAACTTGTGACAACAATAACTCAGAAGGAGAAGAGGAAAAGGATGGAACCTGCTTAGATTAATGGAGATAAGAGGCTATCAGAAGATGGACTATCTCATCTATGAGATCTTCATACAAACCTCACAGTAACCAGCAAACAAAAAATCAGAGCAGAGCCATATATCATAAAAAAAGAGAAACGTCCACAGAAAAACCCCAAAATGAAATGGTAGTCAGAAACACAAAGGAAGAGGAATAATGGAAATATAGATTAGGTGGGATTAAGCACTCATGTATCAATAATCACTCTAAATGTAAATCGATTGAATTCTCCAAGGAACAGACACAGAGTGGTGGGGTGGATTAGAAAACAAGACCCAACAATATGCTGCCTCCAGGAAACACATCTCAGCTCTAAAAACAAACAGGCTCAGAATGAAGGGATGAGAGACAATACTCCAAGCAAATGGCAAATAAAAGAAAGTAGGTGTTGCCATACTTATATCAGACAAAGCAGACTTCAAGATAAAAAAGACTATGAGAGACAAAGAGTGGCAATATATAATGATAAAGGGGACTTTCCACCAAGAGGACATAATACTTATAAAGATATATGCACCTAACACAGTAGCACAAAGGAATATAAAGCAACTATTAATAGACCTAAAGGGAAAAATTAACAGCAACACAATAATAGCAGGGGACCTGACCACCCCACTTACATCCATGGATAGATCATGCAGAGAAAGGCAACAAGTAAATAGTGGAATTACATGAAACATATGATCAGATGAACTTAATCGATATATGTAGAGCATACCCTCCCAAAACAGCAGAATATACATTCTTCTTAAGTGCACATGGAACATTCTCAAAGATAGACCATATGTTGTAAAACAAGGCAAGCCTGAATAAATTTAAGATTGAAATCATATCACACTTCTTTTCTGACCACAATGCTATGACACTAGAAATCGACTACAAGAAAAGGGATGGGGTAGTCACAAATATGTGGAGACTAAAGAACACACGACTGAAGAACCATTGGATCAATGAACAAATCAAAGGAGAAATCAAAAAATACCTGAAGACAAATGACAATGAAAAGACAACAAAACAACTCTTATGGGATGCAGTTCTAAGAAGGAAATTCATAGCAATACAAACGCAACTCAACAAACAAGAAAAATACCAAATAAGTAACCTTAAACTACACCTAATAGAACCAGAAAATGAAGAACAAATGAAGCCCAAAGTCAGCAGAATGAGGGAAATAATAAAAATTAGAGCAGAAATAAATGAAATAGAGACTAAAAAAACAGTAGAAAGGATCAATGAAACAAAGAGCTGGTTCTTTGAGAAGACTGAAACAAAACTGACAGACCCTTAGCCAGACTCACTAAGAAAAAAAGAGAGAAGGCTCAAAGACATAAAATTAGAAATGAAAGAGGAGAAATTACAACAGACATCACAGAAATCAAAAGGACAATCAGAGAATACACTGAACAACTTACATGCCACCAAATAGGATAACCTAAAAGAAATAGATAAATTCTTAGATTCCTACAACCTCCCAAAGCTGAATCAAGAAGAAATAGAGTAAATGAACAGACCAATCACAAGTAAAGAGATCAAAATGCTCATCAAAAACCTCCCAAAAAACAAAAGTCCAGGACCAGATGGCTTCTCTGGAGAATTCTACCAAATATTCAAACAAGATTTAATACCCATGCTTCTCAAACTATTCTAAACAGTTGAAGAAGATGGAACACTTCCTAATTCATTCTATGAGGCTAACATCACCCTGACAGCAAAAGCAGATAAGGACAGCACAAAGAAGGAATATTACAGGCCAATATCACTGATGAACACAGAGGCAAAAATCCTCAACTAAATATCAGCAAATCGAACACAGCAATATATTAAAAGGATCATATACCATGATCAAGTGGAATTTATACCAGGGATGCCGGGATGGTTAAACATCCACAAATCAATCAATGTGATGCACCACATTTACAAAATGAGGAATAAAAGTCACATGATCCTCTCCACAGATGCAGAGAAAGGATTTGACAAGATCCAACATCCATTTATGATAATAACTCTCAATAAAATGGGTATAGAAGGAAAGTACCTCAACACAATAAAGGCCATATATCACAAACCCACAGCCAACATCATACTTAATGGTGAAAAACTTAAAGCCACTCCTCTGAGAACAGGAAGAAGACAAATGTGCCCATTATCGCCACTCCCATTCAACATAGCACTGGATGTTTTGGCCAGAGCAATTAGGCCGGAAAAAGAAATAAAAGGAATCCAAATTGGAAAGGAAGAAATGAAACTCTTGCTGTTTGCAGATGACATGATTGTAAATATAGAAAACCCTAAAGAATCCATCAGAAAACTATTAGAAATAATCAACAACGACAGCAAAGTTGCAGCGTACAAAATCAACTTACCAAATCAGTTGCAATTCTATACTCTAATAATGAACTAACAGAAAGAGAACTCAAGAATACAATCCCATTTACAATTGCAACAAAAAGAAAAAAGTGTCTAGGGATAAATTTAACCAAAGAGGTTAAAGACCTATACAATGAAAACTAGAAGACATTATTGAAAGAAATCAATGATGACCTGAAGTAATGGGAAGATATTCCATGCACATGGATTGGAAGAATAAACACAGTTAAAATGTCCATATTACCTAAAGTAATCTACAGATTCAATGCAATCCCAATCAGAATCCCAATGACCTTCTTCATAGAAATAGAACACAGAATCCTAAAATATATATGGAATAACAAAAGACCTCGAACAGCCAAAGCCATCCTGAGAAGAAAGAACAAAGCTGGAGGCATCACAATCCTAACTTGAAAATATATTACATAGCTATAGTAATCAAAATGGCATGGTACTGGCACACAAGCAGACTCATAGATCAATGGAACAGAACTGAAAGCCCAGAAAGAAACCCACACATCTGTGGTCAGTTAATCTCTGACGAAGGAGCCAAGATCATACAATGAAGAAAGGAAAGTCTCTTCAATAAATGCTTTTGGGAAAACTGGACAGCCACATGCAAAAGAATGAAAGTAGATCGTTATCTTCCACCATACACAAAAATTAACTCGAAATGGATAAAAGACTTGAATCTAACACTTGAAACCATAAAACTCCTAGAAGAAAATATACGCAGTACAGTCTTTGACATCGATCTTAGCAGCATCTTTTCCAATACCATGTCTACTCAGGCAAGGGAAAGAAAAGAAAAAATATACAAATGGGACTACATGAGACTAAAAGGCTTCTGCAAGGCAAAGGAAATGATGAACAAAACGAAAAGACAGGGCCGGCCCCATGGCTTAGTGGTTAAGTGTGCGCACTCCGCTATTGGCGGCCCAGGTTCGGATCCCGGACGCGCATAGATGCACTGCTTGTCTGGCCATGCTAAGGCTGCGTCCCACATACAGTAACTAGAAGGATCTGCAATTATGACATACACCCATCAACTAGGACTTTGGGGGAAAAAAAGGAGGAGGATTGGCAATAGATGTTAGCTCAGAGCCAGTCTTCCTCAGAAAAAAAGAGGAGGATTAGCACGGATGTTAGCTCAGGGCTGATCTTCCTCACGCAAAAAAAAAGGAAAAGAAAACCCACCAACTGGGAGAAAATATTTGCAAATCACATATCTGACAAGGGATTAATCTCCAAAATATATAAACAACTCATACAACCCAACAACAAACAAACAGACAATCCAATCTAAAAATGGGCAGAGGATATGAACAGACATTTTTCCAAAGAAGATATACAGAAGGCCAACAGACACATGAAAAGATGTATAACATCACTAATTATTAGGGATATTCAAATCAAAACTACAATGAGAGATCACCTTACACCTATCAGAATGGCTATAATTCCCAAGACAAAAAATAATAAATGTTGGAGAGGATAAGGAGAAAAGGGCACCCTCACACACTGCTGGTGGGAATGCAAACTGGTGCAGCCACCAGGGAAAACAGTATGGAGATTTCTCAAAAAATTAAAAATAGAAATACCATACTTTTCAGCTATCCCACTACTGGGTATTTATCGAAAGAAATTGAAATCAACAATTCAAAGAGATTTATGCACCCCTGTGTTCACTGAGGCATTATTCACAATAGGCAAGACATGGAAGCAACCCAAGTGCCCTGCTACAGATGAATGGATAAAGAAGATGTGGTATGTGTTATATACAATGGAATACTACTCAGCCAGAAACAAAAGACAAGATCGTCCTGTTTGCAACAACCTGGATGGACCTGGAGGGTCAGCTGTTAAATGAAATAAGCCAGACAAAGACAAATATGCATTATTTCACTCATATGTAGAAGATAAACATACACAGAGATAAAGAGAACAGATTAGTGGTTACCAGAGGGGATGGGGGCTGGGGGTTGAGTGAAAGAGTTAAAGGGGCACATATGCATGGTGATGGATAAAAGTTAGACTACTGTTGGTGAGCACCATGCAGTCTATACAGAAATTCACAAATAATAATGAACACTCGAAACTACACAATGTTAAAACCCTTTATAAGTTCAATAAAATAATTAAAAAAGAAAAAAATAATAATTCATTCTTTTTTATGGTTATATAGTATTCCACTGTGGGGAAATACCACACTTTCTGTATCCGTTCACCAGTAGACGGACATTTGGGTTGTTTTCCGTTTTTGTATACTATAAATAGGTTGTTATCAACATGTGTGTACAAGTCTGTGTATAGACATACGGGTTTATTTCCCTTGGATGGATTCCTAGGGGAGGAATTGCTGGGTAGACGTATGTAATTATTAAATACGCATTCAAGCTATTTTTCACCAGCACTCGATGAGAGTTTCAGTGACTTGACATCTTCAACAACACTTGCTATAGTCAGTCTTTTTAATTTTAGCCATTCTCAAGTGTGGTGGAATCTCATGATGACTGTCACTTTCATTTACCCAATGACTCATGTTGTGAAGGAGAAGGCGAGCCACACACAGACTGGGAGAAAACATCTGCAAAACATATCCCTAGAAAAGGACGTGTATTTATAATATATAAAGAGCTCTTACAACCCAATAGTAAGAAGACAAGCAACACGTCATGGCTTACCAGGAGACAGCAGATCAGGCCTGTGATGAGCACCAGGATTCCCGCCAAGCAGATGAGGATGAGGGCCCAGACGGGGTGGTCTGGGGAGACAAGTGCTGGGGTGAGCCACCTCCTGTCATCGCCCCAGGGCTCCTGCTGACCCCACTGTGCCTCAACCGTCCTTGACAAGGGTTGGCCAACTTTCCTCATCATCCAAGACCCTGTGCGCATGGTTCTCTTTGATGAGGCACAGCATCAAGATTCTCGCCACCTTCCGTGGGCTGGGGCTTCCTGCAGGTTTACCAGGCTTCTCAGTCAAGGTGTCATCTCTGTTGGGAGAATATTCTGGAAGTGAATCAAATGGAGAATGCATGTGAGTGTGGTTCACTCTTTTTAATAGAACTTTTTAGACACAGAAAAATAAAGGGAACAGTCTCATAAACATCCATCATCTAATTTAACCATGTATATTCCATCCAATTAAAACAACATTTTATCAATGTATAAATTATTAACACTTGCCAACCTTGATTCATCCCATGTTTTCAATGAAATATTAAAGTCAAGTAGACATCATCATGTTTCACCCCATTTTAGTTTCCATCTCTAAAACGTGACCACACATTCCTACAAAATCCAAGGCCGTTATCACAGAACAAAAGTTTAATAAATTAAACCAAATTCATACCTCTGGGCACAGAGGACTGAATTTGAGCTGGACTTTCTTAGGACGGCTGGGGGGAGAATGGGTCATCACAGTTGGCAAGCCTATGGGATCTCTCTAAATTTGTAAATTCCCACTCAAAAGTGTTCTTCCCTGCCTAGAAACACATTCATCCCCTTCTACTTTATCTATTTGCTTAATATTCATTTTCTAGGATTAACCTACAATGTAATATCCTGCAGGAAGTCTTCTCTGATTTCTGCCTGCAAGTATGAGTTTGTTCACATCAATTAATTGATAAGTTTCAATTCTCTATTCTTGTTATTGCCAGCTACAACATAAACTCCCGGAGGGTAGGACACACAGCACCCAGTGGGCTTGGTGGGAGGGTGCATGTCCCCCTTCTTGTACCTCTATCCAGACAACCCCTTAGAGGTGTGCTGTCTGATATGGAGCAGCAACAAGTCTCTTTTTGAATTAAAATTAATTTTAGTTAAATAAAATAAAAATTCTGGTACCTCAGTAATATTAAAACTCAGTAACAATAAAGACCAGTCCCAATACCATCCTTCGAGCACTCAACAGCCACATGTGGCTATGCACTGTTCAGCACAGATATAGAACATTCCACCACTGCAGAAAGTTCTAGTGCATTGGTGCTCATCTAGAGCGGGACTTGGCAAACTATAGCCTGTGGATCAGAAACCACATGACGCCCAAACCTGTAAGTCTGCTTCACACACAGCTGGAGGCCCTCACTGACCATCTGGCCCAGTGGGTTTCAGTGCAGACATGAGGAAACAAAAGTCCAGAGAGGGGAGGTGACTAGTATGAGGTCACAGACTGTCTAGGAGAAGGTGAGGGCCTCCTACATTACACTGGTGTCCTTTTCTCTCTCTCAAGGGTGGGTAAAGACTGGGGGACTATGCCACCTCCTGCCAGCCTGAGAAAGTTCAATGCTCTCTCAGCGCCAAGCATCCAGAGTCCCCAGAAAGGCCTCACTTCCTTTCCCAATGAGCAGGGAGCCTTACCATCCCCAAAGACACTCTTCCTGTCCAGGGTCAAGTTCTGCAGCTGGGTACCATTCTGGCTCAGCTGCAGGAATTCCTCATAGATGGCAACTCTGTCCAGTCTCTGTGCCAAAGCGGCAAGGTACACAGGGAGTCCACTCCAGTGTGGTTACTGTGGGGGACAGACCTGGAAGGGCACAAATATGAACAAGGGTGTCTGGAATTCTACCCTGATTCTAGATTCCCTGCTTCTGGGTCCTGTTCAAGAGAACTTTCTGCAATAATGTCAACATTTGTCTGCACTACCAAATACACTCATTATTAGCCCCATGTTGTTATTGAGCACTTAAAACGTGGCTAGTGCGTGTGACTGAGGAACTGAATTTTTCATGTAATTTCATTTCAAGTAATTAATTTATAAATAAATAACCACAGGGAGAACATTTTTGAAACTTTGGAGTAAGGACTTCTGCAAATGCATACAAACAATGAGAACACTGGTAAAAATGGTCGAAATCAACTTTTCAGAAGTCTAGAAATTAATCAAAGGCTTGTAAGAATCTGAGGAGGGTTTAGTGAAGACACACGGTGGAATCTTGATAAAGGGAGCAAACTTCGTGGCACTATAACTTGCACTATTTCCATCCTGCTCTCACAACATCCTCCATAACTGTAAAAACCGTCAGTCTCAGAACCATGGTGGCTGAGACAACCCGCAGCACAGCAGCCATAATGGGTGTGGAGCTCTGAAAAGACCCCTCCCCACCCAACTGCAACTAGCTGACCTGCCTGGCAGCTCCCCGAAAACGCCCCATGTTCAGGGCTTTTCGTTACTTGACTCAGAGCTTGCCCAGGGAGGAAAGTCTGTCCCCAGGGCACTTGCTAAAAACAATCAGCGCTAATTGTTTTCTATTGTAGTTGCCTGAGGGAGTGACACTAGCTGAGGCAGGCAAGAGGTGAGCCAAAAACTTAGAAGAAAAATTGGGGGAATGAGATGTCCACAGGGGGCTTTGAAAAGCTCCAGTGTATTTGTGGGCATCTAGAAGGCCACAAGGGCTCAGGCCTGTGGCACGCCCAGGACAGACTTGAGAACGTCTGAATCTCTCACCTCTAGTTGGAGCGGTGGCTTAATATCTGAAAACTTGATTATGTAATACACCATATTAATAGAATAACGGCCAATACCACGTAATTTTGACCATATACATAGAAAAGAATTTCACAAAATACAACACCCTTCATGTCTAAAAAAGAAAACACTCAACAAATTAGGAATAGAAAAAAACTTTCTCAACCTATAAATAGCTACGATGAAAAACCCACAGCTAACACCATATGCAATGCGGAAAGACTGAAAATTTCCCCCTAAGACCAGGGACAAGACCATGATGTCTTCCCTCATCTGATATGTTAATCACAGGTACTAGAGTTTCTAATGAGGGCAATTAGGCAAGAAAAAGGAATAAAAGAAACCCAGATTGGAAGGGAAATGGTAAAACTATTTGTTTTGCAGAGGTGAAGATATTGTATATAGAAAAACCTAAAAAATACAGCCCCCCCACACACACAATATGTGAATCGTATCCCAACAGGTGTATAAAAAATTTAAATTGCCCCATGTGGTTAGTGGCTCCACTATTGGAGAGCACGGTTAGACTGCTGATATTTGTTGAAAGTCTCCAAAAGAGGAGGAGGAGGAGGATGCTGGAGGTTGGTGGCCCCAAATGTTAATGCTTTTCTCAACCCCCGAACACCTATGGAAGGAGATGGTAGGATTAGCTGACAGGGATGTGGGGGAGAATGGGCACCATGTCAGTGACTTCCAGATCAAGGATGTGTCACGGGAGCTCAGAGCCATCAGCCACCAGCTCAGCCAATGCTTCCAATATCCTCAACCTACATCAAGTCGGTGACCAGGCAGGAGTGGAATATGTCTCACAGCTGGCTGCCTCTGTAGAGCTTGGTGACCTAGAACAAACGCGAGGGAGAATGGGAGAGATGGAGGTCTCCTGGAGACGCAGGGGGCCACTGCAGCCAGTGACAGATCACAGACCTTGGGGCAAGGGAGACCTGACTTCAAATCCTGGCTCTGCCCCTAACTCATTGTGTGACCTTAGATACAATACTCCCCATTCTGAGCTTCAGTTTACCCATGTGAGAAATAGGGAAGGCAGCTAGGACATCACCTCTGGAAACTGAGAGAACCCAGACACGCAGGGAAAGTGAAGGACTGAAACAACCATGTTAACAGATGTAAGTCAGACGGAGGAATGAGGGTGCCTTCAGGGCAAGGAGAGATGGGACAGGGGAGAACCCACCTGGTCCTGGGTGTCCCTCAGCAGGGCGGTGTACTCCGAGGATGTGGGCTCCGGGTTGCTGAGGTTCCAGCTGATGCTGGGGAAATGCAGCTGGTGTTCTCTCTGCATGCATAAACTCCAGGGTGCAGAGCCTGGAGCCACCGAGAGGAAGAGCAGACACGTGGAGACTCTCAGCTCCCAGCACAGAGGCATGGTGGCCCACGGGGTCACGGCGGTGGGTGCAGACAGCGTCCACTCAGGTGGCTCCCCCATCCTTCTCAGGCCTGGGGAGAGAGGTACGTGGGGAATCTAGAGAGAGGTCCTGAAACCTCTGGAGGGGGGCCAGAACAGGAAGGAGGAAATGGGAGGACAGTGGGGAGACTGAGAGAGGGGTGGTCACAAAAGTGGTCATTAGGGGCAAATACTCAGGGGAGGGTCTCACCTGAGGGAGAACAGTCTGCAACTCAAGGAGAAGAGGCCCAGGCTGTTCTTCTTGAACAAGGATCCAGCTGGGGAGGAAGGAGGAGGAGGAGGAGCAGGAGGGACAGGGGTTGGGGGAGGGGCTGGGTGGGATTTAACCCACCAGGAGCTGCTGGGACCAGGGTCTCACGAGGCTCTGCAGGACCCTCTCAGTGGAGTGGAACGTGGCTGAGCCGTTGCTCCTGTCTGATGAATACTGGAGGGTGGAGATGGGGAAGGTGACTGTGAGGGTCTTCAGGTTGTGCCCCAAAGCTGCAAGACGAGAGGGAGAGCGATGGCCATCACTGAGAGCTGGCCTGAGACCAGACCAGAGTCCTGCACTCATTATCATCTGTCGTCTTCTCTCCCAGGGGCACCACCACCCACCCGTGTGGTCACCCAAGTCAGAACCAGCACATCTGCTCAGCTCCTCCTCCCTCCCAGTAACACCCATTCACCTTGAACACTGGTCCTCACACACACTCCCTCTCCATCCCTGTCCCAGCTCAGGGGACTTAACTTCCTTCACCCGGACCAACACCCCAGCAGGCTCACTGGATGCTCTGTCTAAAGGATGTTCTACATTGACCACTAGAAGAATCTTTCTGAAATGAATACCTCACTAGGGCCACCACTGCTCTAGTACCACCCATGGCTCCCTATGGCCTTCAGTGTTTAGTTCAACCTTCTTGACCTGGCACTCAAGGCTCTACTCAATCTGGCTCCTGCTGACCTTTCAGTCTCATTTTATCCATGTACTGCGGGTTAAACTTTATGCTTCACGCAACCCAAATTCGTTTCAATTATCCCCATACGGCATGTTGTTTCTGGTGCAAGCCTTTGCTCATGGAATCCTCTCTGCCAGAAAAACTCTTCATCCTCTACCTGCCTGGGTCTCTCCTGCTCATTCTTAAAGACTCTATTCAGGTGCAACTTTCTCTAGCAAGCTCTTCCTCTGCAAACTATGCCAGGTGCCTCTTCCCGAAACCTCCCACACAGTGTTATATTGGTGTGTTAATTTCACAAGGCTAGGGGCTCTCTGAGGGCTGGCCTCAGACTGAATCATTGGTATAATCTTTGTGATCAGCACCATTTCCTCAAAACCAGAATCTCACACTGTGGCTGCCCAGCTCCTGGATCACAACTGGCTGGTGGAGGTGTGGGGCTGGAGAGCTTCTCTTGGGAAGGAAAAGGGGCCCCCAGACACCTGTGGTGGCTTCTGGTGGCACAGGTGATGATCAAGTATGCAGGGACGTGGTGGCCGGCTCGGGAGCTGTGGCGAGGGCTGTCTCAGGGAGGGACAGAGTGGGAGGAGCCCCCAGGCTCACCCGGGCTCCAGCAGTGGCTGTCCCAGGACCACCATTCACAGGTGAAGCATAAATGAGAGTGAGGGGAGGGGTGACTGTGTGAGTAGAGGGATGAGCAAGCCTGTGGATGAGAGGAGCCCAAGAGAGTGAGATAGGTGAACAAGAGAGACTGAACTCGGAGGAGAGACAGATGGACGGGCAGAACACTGGACAGACGGATGGGACACCTGGAAAAGGAGGACCAAGGGCAAGGCTTTAGGAGAATTAAAGTGAAAACCACATGGGGTCAGAATGTGGTGGAGAATATGTCTGTCACTAAGGCTTTCTCACCCTGGGCTGGAACTCTCCACCAGAACACGGGAGAGAGAGAAGGGATGAGTTAGGGCCCTTCCAGGTCCTTCTCTCAACAAGGACAGCGGGTGCAGGAGAACCACTGCTCCCCAACCCCAAATGGGGATGGAACCCAGGAGATGAGGGCCAGGAATACTCACTGGTAGTAGTCAGGGCCACAGCTCCATAGGCGTCAGCTGTGGAGAGAAGGCGAGAGGAGCTGAGCAAGAGTTGGGGTGAACATAAAGGATTAAGGGAGAGGGAGGATGTAGGGAGCTTTGTGGGGAAAGCAGGGGGGAAAGCAGAGGGGAAGAGGGGAGGGGTGTTCAGGGGGGATGAAACGAGATGGAAGGTGGCTGGCCCCAGTCACCACCCCAGAAGACTGCACCCCGACCACAAGGAGACAGAGATGGATCACAGCTCACTTTAGAGCAATGGAGGCAACACAGAACTATGATAGGGACAGAGAGCACGGCTGTAGCCCAGCCCCTCAACACTGACGTAGAGGCTGTCCCCATCCAGGGTGAAGGAGCCCAGGTGGGTGACGCCCTGGCTCTCATGGCTCAGCTCCCAGTAGAGTTGCTCTCTGTCCAGCCCAGGACATGCGGGGGTAAGAGTGGAAGGTACAGATGATGTCCACCCCACTGGCTGCCCACCCTTCTCAAGCCTGAGGGAGGAAGAACACGGGGACGTGGAATACTGAGCAGGGGTCCTTCTGGGTGTGGAAAGCCAGAGAGTGGAGGGGGAGGAGCCTGAGGGAGAGGCTGAAGGGGCTGCTCTGATGCCTGGAGGGGCTCTCCTCGGTGTCTCCCGTCTGAGACAACCCCCTCACAAGTAAGGCCTGACTTCCTTTAGGATGTGGAGGGAGGCCTGTGAGTGGCTAAGTGGGGTGAACACACAGACCTGGGTGAGGGGGCGCCTGCAGGTCTGCACGGACAGCAGCGAGGAGCACAGTCACTGCCCTGTGCCATCTGACACATCCAGGCAAGAAAGTACCGTTACGTTCTCGCGGTTCTACACTCCAAGGTCTTTTCTTTCTATTTCTTTCCTACTCCACAGCCATCATCCAGGCCTAGGGAACAATCACCTTATTCGTAACCTTCTTCCCAACACCTCCTATCTGCCCCTTAAGTCTTCATTCTTAAGCCTCAAGTCCATTTTAACCCACATGCTTAGACCAAACGCCAATGACATCACCCATCTGCTCGCACCTCTCCAGTGTCTTCCCACTGGTCTTAGAACAGAGTCCAAAGTCACGCCTGACCTGGTCCAGCCTGTTCCCCTCGCTGGTCTGGCTCACACCCCTCCCCCTGTGTTGACTCGGCTCAGCCATCCCTCTTCTCAGTTCATGGACACACCAGGCTCTCTGCTTCAGGGGTGTCCTCATGCGGGTCCCTCTGCCTGAAACGCTCTCTTGAACAAACTCCCACACCCTCACTCCAGTCTAACCCTCCAACCACCTAAATCCAGTCCCAACTCTAGCTCTCAAGCTAAATATCAGTCCTTCTCAAGAGGGCTTCCCCGCCCCCTCCGGTTTAGTCC
Organism: Diceros bicornis minor; assembly: GCF_020826845.1. Taxonomy (NCBI): domain Eukaryota; kingdom Metazoa; phylum Chordata; class Mammalia; order Perissodactyla; family Rhinocerotidae; genus Diceros; species Diceros bicornis. Next base: position 268,273 of record NW_026691114.1, on the reverse strand, counting down.
CCTTGTGCCAAACTCCCAAATCACTCTCATCATTAACTGTCTAAAATCCAAATTCCCTAACAGAATATAAATCCCATGGAGGTGGGACAAGGTCTGTTTGGTTCTCCAGGTCCCCACGCACCTGGCCCAGAGCCTGGCTCATCAGATGAGGAACCATCCTGGTTTGAACGCTTAATGTCCTGTGTCCTGGAAAACCCCTCTGTTCTGAATAAATGATGATGGTGGGTCACCATAAATTGTGCACTCAAAGAATATCTACTGCATGACAAGCACACATTCCCTCAAGAACGTCCCAGGAATGCTAGAATGAAAAAGGCACACAGACATACACACACAATTAGGAGAGGCCAACAATTATATATAAAATTACTTAACAAGATTGTCTTCAACGTGAATCACCAGACTGTTATTTCAGAAAGGATTCAAGAAGCAAAGTTAATTCCCTTTAGAATGTGAGGTGGAGAGGACAATCTTTTTGGAGACTAGTGCCCTACCCTTCTATCTAAAAGGTGTTGCTTAATATTCCTCCAAATGATTTGAAATCTCATAAACAACAATATGCTGAAAATAAATCCGGCTGCTGGTCAATTTAACTTTACATTTCTGTTACTAACATGAAGTTCAAATCATATTTTTCTCCAGGTGTCTGTAAGATTTTGAATCTTTGTGGAGCATTTATAGGTCTTTAGAAGTCAAATTGAATAGGCCTGAGGAATGTTGCTGAGCATCCCTGCTAATATTTAATGAGATGTCTTGTAATACTACATATACACGTAAAACATTTATATATTTATATTTATATATGAAATCCTGACTTTTGAGAATTCGGAATGCAGGTAAGTCTATATTTCTTTACTGTTACACATATTTACACTTATTTACATATATTTGTTTAATGTGTTCTTCTTTGCAAGTAACTGTATTTTCTGAATTATTTACACACAGAGCCTCACACACCTTACCATCTTTCCCTTGAATATAATCCATCAAACATAAATAATTTTTCTCATGATACCCTCACTCTCAGTGAGTCCTTGTGCTGACAACCTGAGCCCAGGAAAGCCCACTGGCAGGTCTTCTGCACAGCAGAGGCTGCTGGAACCTGTTGGTACCAGGTCCACAGGGTACTCACCTGGTCACACAGAAATCCACGGATCAGCGAGGACAGGTGGACCCTGAGCCTGGTTTCAACTCAAACTTGAGCCCCCCAGACACTTTTCTTTTCTAACGGAAAAAAAAAGCAAAGATTGCTTTTGAGGCCTTTTACAGGGAGTAATACAGGTGATGGAAGGAAAGCCCACCCCACTTACTTTTCTTTTTCGTATTTACTTATTTAACTGTAACTGTTGGCTGAGACTGGATTTTCCCGATTCCTGTCCAGCCACCTGCTCCCCAAGATGGGAGAAGCAGCTCCCTGCTGTGCGCACTTGACTCCCTCAACTCACTTTGCTGACTCCGGACCCTTTAAACAAGCTTGTCATTTATGGCCCCTGTAAGTGGCTCGCTGACTGGTAAACAATTCCCACACTTCATTCAGGGCTCGGGAGATTTTCAGGCCCTGGAGCAGGTCTCCCAACCTCCGCACCATTGACATCTGGGGCCGGATGATTCTCTGTCGGGCCGTCCTGGGACGGACGTCCTGGAGGACGCTGAGCAGCATCCCTGCCTCCCCCCCTAGATGCCAGGAGCGCCCCCATTAGTAACAACCCAAACACCGCCTCCAGACGCGGATAAGCCCCCTGGGGACAAAATCACACGGAGGACGGTGACGGGGACTCTGAGGAGGGGCCGGCGGCGCCCGGAGCCGGGAGGAACAGCAGCCTCGGGCGCCCTGACGAACAGCCCGGGGGAACCGGGGCTCCGGGGGGACGGGGGGACGCCGGGCCGTGACGGGGCTGCCCGCGGCCCAGGCCCCTCCCTGGACCGCGACCGGAGCCGGGACCGCCCGCTGCTCACCGCGCCTCGCCCCTTCGGCCGAAGGTCCACGGGAATCCCGTCCGCGCCGAGAAGACTGGACACACCGCGCAGACCTCCCGCTCCATCCACGGCGCCGCCCGCGCTTCCGCTTCCGGTCTCGGGCGGGCGTTCGGGGAGGACGGACGTTTGGGGGCTCCGGGTTGAGGCGGCGGGCGGGGCGGGGCCGCGCACCCCAGCCTCGGGGGAGGTCTCCAATGTCTAGAGTGAGTGCGAAGCTGGGACGCGGGCTGGGTCAGCACCAGGGACAGGGACGGAATCTAGGGGCGGGAACCAGTTCTAGGGGCGGGCTGTGGGCGGGCACAAGGGTGTGAGTGACACCAGGCCCGGGGGTGGGGGGGACAAGGGTGCGGGCGGGGCAATGAGCCGGAACCAGGCTGTGGGCGGAACCAGGCCAGGAGGTTGTCCGCGGAGACCAGTTCCAGGGGCGGGAAGAGGCGGGGGTGGGGCTGGAATAAGTCTGGCCGACTTCACAGTGGGAGGAAATCAGCTCCAGGGGCGGGGCTGGAGGCGATGCTTTCCGTGCACCCCTAGACTGTACAGGTAGCTGGATGTTGAATAGCTTTTCTTCATTCCTTTCCCTAAACCTGGAGTCATTCTATCATGGCCTTTTTTTTAATTCTTTCACTATTTTTTTGTAAAAAGTGATATCTATGACATCATTCATCAAGTAAATAACAAATGGAATGAAACCTATTTCCTTCTCCATCTTTATAATGCAACAATTGTGCTTTTATTTTTTCTGGCGCAAAGAATCATCGTAGTAAATTACTCTGGCCTTTTTTATGGGATATAATAAATATTTTTTAAAAGACACTTTTAGATTTTTTTCTTTTTAATTTATAGCCAGATGCATTCTAACAACAAACATAATTTGTAAACATGCTCTCTCCTCCAGCCCATTATTATTTCTGTAATATGTTATTTCATGAATTATCTTACTGGACAGAACATTTAGCAATGTAGAGACAACTTTGGTAATAAGTATATATGAATTGTTTGCTGTTTTGTTTGGTAAGACTGGAATATTGTACTTTAAATATGATGGGATTTTTTTTCATTATTTACCTATTCCATCATCATCCATGATCAGTCTTTTATCATCTCATTCCAGTCGTATTAGTCATATTCTGAATGTCTGAATATGCCACATGAAAACATTTTAAAAAAACTTTATTGAGGTATGACTGACATACAAAAAGCTGTACATATTTAATGTATACAACTTAATGTGTTCGGAGATAATATACACCCGTGAAACCATCACTACTCAAGTCCTTAACCTATTCATCACCCCCAAATGTTTCCTCCTGTCCTCTTTAATTTTTTTATTTAACTTCCTTTTTTAAAATACTTTTTTTCTTTTGAGGTAGGAATACTTAACATAAATCTACCCTCCTAGTAAATTTTTAAGTCTACAGTACAGTATTGTGAACTATCGGCCCATGTTGGATGGTAGGTCTCCAGAACTTATTAATCTTGCATAACTTTTGTTGCTCAAACATCTATTGCCAAGAGGCCCTCTTCATCTTTAACTGAAAAATCCCCCCATATTTTTAAAAGCTCAACTCAAACATAAGCTTTCCATGAAGAATTATCTGATTTATCCAAGTAACACTATCTACTCTTGTTGACTCTGCTAACCTCTAACTACCTTTATTTTGGCACTTTTCAAATTGCCCTGCTATTCTTTTTCACATGTACCTCACTATGATTTCTTGGAAAGCAGAGCCTTTATCTTATCAAGTTTGCATGCTCAGTTCATTGTTTATGTCTTCTACTAGAGTAATAATAATATAATATGTCCATTCATTTATTGAATCTTTAGTTCTGGTTTTTGCACACCTACTATGTGTAAGGCATAGTGCTCGCCACCTTGGGTGTAAAGATATGAATAGGAGGCATGTGCTAAAGACACCCACACTTACTTCCATCATAATTCCATGTGTGTTATTCTGTGATCAAGATGAGTATACGGTGCTACGGAATCTCTAAGTGTTTGCCTAACACATCATGTGGTTTAAGGGTTGTATTCCCTTGAGAAGAGCTGCTTCAGCAGAACCTAACAATGTGAGTATAAGGAAGCCAGATCAAGGTAACTCCCAACATGGAAACGATGTATTGATTTCCTAAATGAATGTATTGAATGAGTGAATGAAATAATAGAAAATAATGAAGAAATGTGATGCTATTGGTTACTCTCAGATCCTTTACATTTTATTTGGAGACAAAGAAGAGGTGAGAGAAAGTGATTGTGTAATTTTGCCAGTTCATACCTGTCTGATTACATATTTCTCTCTCTGGGCACAATACACAGACAAAGCAGCAGGTAGCTCTCTCTTCCTGAGGGATGTTCCTGAATCCTGGCTGACAGAACGTCCTACACCCAGAGTGGGGAGTTTGAAAGAAGAGAATTATTGATGATACTGAACAATACTATATAATTGGATAATATTTTTTTATTTAATAATATTGAATAATTGATAATATTGTTTAAATTACCTCAAAACTTATCTTAGAGATCACCTATAAGATTTGACATGATTGATGCACCCAGGGAAAGCAAAATAAAATCAAGGTCAATCTGCAGAAAAGAGTTCCCAACACGAAAATACGTACTGATTTAAAAAATTTTCCATCTCAATGACTAGGACACTTGTTTGTTTTATGGAATGGGGCATCTGGCAATAACAAATGTGATTCTGAATATGGTATTCCAGGATTACTTTTTTGAACTATAAGCAGATTTTACCTTAATAAAAAATAATATTTTAATTCATACAATGCATTTATATGAGAATTGTTTGATTAGTACAAATTGTAATTATTGAATTTATTTAGTAATGTATTTAATGTCAGGTAGATTATACACCAAAGACACAGGGACAGGCTTGAATGATATAATATAGCATCTTGAGGGATGGCTTACAAGACTGAGTTCTAAAGGGAAATCTGAAGAAGAGGAAGAATGCAGTTCCTTGGGAGCCAAAAGAATCTTTTTTTCTGATGGTGAATTTTTCTACAAGAATGTATAAAGTTGGGATGAAGAGATGGAAATATAAGGAAAATTAATAAAATATTGAAATATTAAAAAAAACCCTCAATGTCAATTCTTTTGATTTTCGTTAAAGAGAATAAAATTTGTTTTCTGGAAGAAAAGCGTATGGCAAAAGACAATTTGAATTGTATCTTTAAATCATCAAAAGTCTAGGTCGTCAGCATCTGTTATATCTTCAGGGCACAATGCATGCAGAGCAATAAATTTGCAAGCACGTGAGATTGACACTTTTTCAGCTTAAATGGGAATTCAATCAATTTTTTATCAGCTCATCCGATTAAATTGGTAGCCTCACTGTCCTGCTGTAATGTATAAAGCATTTCAAAATTCCGGAATATCTCTTTAATTACAAGTGTCCTTTCAATATCTCTTGGACAGTAAGAAAAATTATATCAACAAATGAGAATTTTGTTATGAGTTAAATGATTTCACCATTATTTTCATATATGCTCTCTATCTTGTGATGTAGATGATTAATCCAAGATTGACTTGTCTGCAACCTTTTTGAATCGCATGGCCCAGTCTATCAGCTCCTCATGTATGATGAAACCTTGACCACGTGGTTCCTGGGGAACAAACTCCCTTACTTTCACCTGAAGTCCAAGACCTTTAGGAAAATCATATAGTTCAGAATTACATGCTGTGACACAGAGTTTCTTTTCTCATCCAGTGACACGTGAGCTCCAGTGCTTTTTTTAAATTGGGTGTTTCTTAGGAATGGGTGGAGCTAAAAGGGAGACATAATTGGGAAATGAAATGAGCATGGAAATTGAAGGCAGAAAACCCAGATTCGAACTGGTGGGGATACTGAGTTGCCCAGCAATTAGATTTTTTCCCCTCTATATTAGTCATCCTCTGAATAAGTTCAATTTGGGGAGTGTTTACTATTCTGCACGCTTAAGGAAGCAGGCATTCTTGTCTGCCCTCAGAGAGCACATGGTGAGGTTTAAACCATTCCTGAAGATTCCACGTCCAGGGAGTGCTGTGGGGCTAAACCTGAGCTGCACCTTGAGCAATGAGGTTTGCTTTAGGGGTGCTAGGGAGTTTCCTCGAGCTCAAGAAGAGACAAAGAAAGACAGCCTGCTTCTTCCTACCTTTGAACAAAATATTTTATTAAATGAGAGAGAAGAGATGAAAGCTCCTAGTACAGAATCTTCACGCATTAATTGATATAATTTCTATATAAATGGACAACTGATATTTGTATAATACATAACTATATATATGGTTGTATATATACATGAACAAATATATATTCATAACAAATGTGTGTATTTAGATCTGACATGACATTCACTTCCTCATACCTGAAAGCAAGAGTTTCATGACACATTATTCATAGGTTTTGGATTTATAAAAGTCTAGGTTCATGTACAAATTCATCTAAATAGAATTGATAAGGACTTGGGGAATTAAAATATATTTCATAGTATTGGGGTTCTGATCTGTAAAAAGGGGATCAAACTCCTTGCTTCCAAAAGTCATTTTAAATTTCAATGGGGAAATATTTATTTAGCTATCAGTAGCCTTTCTAGAAAAATGCAGGAAGTTCAAATAAATTGTCCTTTCCCCCGAAGCATTTAAGATATCAAGGGATAGGGCCAGAACTAGATTTTGGAAATCCCTGAATTTTTTAATTCCCTGGGATGAATTGTCATTGTTTTCTCTTGAACACTTACCTCTCACAGTGAAAGTTTTTAATCAATTATTTCTAGTTAAAAGAGTTGACACTGTTGCTAATTAGACCCTACAATCATTAGAGGTTTACTTGCAACCTGTAAGAAAGAACAGTAATTCATTATGCACAAGTCACTGCTGATCTGTGACAATGTGACAATCACAATTCGATACCCAAATAAAATAACTCTCGGATCCTAAAAGAACAATAATGAGAATCCTATTTAAGGGAGAATTTTACCTGCTAAGGGAAAAACATGAGCTGGCCTGCATCCATTATGGACCCCTGTTCTGCTTTTATAAAAAGTATTTCATGGAGGGCTCAGGCCACCACATCCACAGCATCATAGATGTAGTAGCTGGATCCAGACAGAGTCGTGTCTAATGTTTCCTTTGGCAGAGACTCCAGGGAGGCATTGAATGGACACTCCAAAAATTTCCACATTCAGTTCCTGCAAATGAGCAGTTGAAATGCTCAAGGCATCATTTGGTAAAGAAAAACTCTTCTTGGTATTTAGAGGGGCTAACTGTCCATAGAGAGTGTTTAAATCCAGATATCTCAAAGTTCTGGTGTGCAAAGGAAAGACTCCCACGGTAGGTATCGAAAAAGTGGTGACGTGGAATAAAAGAAGCATCCCACTGTGGTGTAGTGATCCACACCTTCTGAGTGGTTAAATAATGGTTTCCTGCAATGCTCACATTTATTAATCTACTTGTGTCACCATAAATGATAAACACGTTGGCTGATGAGTCTGTGCTTCTGGCTATGCATGTCCAATCTTTTGAAGTGTACGTCCTCTTGCTCACAGGTATCTTAGTCACAGGCAGGCACCGTTCATAGTCATCTCTCTTCTAAGTTCCCAGAGGAACTGCTCACCTTTTTTATCAACTGATACTAAGATTCCTACCCAGGTCCAGCCAAAATGTGTCAACAATGAGACCATTCTGAAGACTAGAGATGTGTCCTTGTGAGCTATCTGATAGAGAGAGGAAAACTAGTCCTTACCTTTCAGTACAGGATCAAAATCTCCATAGGTTGTCTGAATCAAAAGAGAAAAAGTGTTCCATATTGAGTTCTCTGGAAGAAAAATCAACAGAATTTCAACAAAATTCATATGATCAGTTAGCTAAACTTACATTCTTGGTGCTAACACTGTGAGTATGAAGCAATATTATCTGATGGTAGAAGTGATTGAGGGGAAGCTTGGCTTTGAAGCCAGACTGCCTGGGTTCAAATCCTGACTCTAATGTGACTAGCTTAATGCACTTGAGAAGGTTAAATAACCTCTATCCATCTTAGTTTCTATATCTCTAAAAATTCCCATAATAACGTTACCTATTCATTGTCTTATATTAGGATTAAATTTGTGACTATTTGTAAAGCATTTGAAGAGTGTAAAGTGGTTTTAAGTACATGTTTACATATAAAATTTTATTAACTATTCGATAAATAACTAGGGTATGATTATTTCAGAATATCTAGCTTCCACTCCTTTGAGAGAATTTGGGCAACCACACTTCCAGAAGCTCCTGTGGTCTGCTTTAGACAGTGACGCTAGCCTCTGGCTACTTCATCCCTCTCTCAGATTCACACACCAAAATAATGAATCCACCATTTCAAGAACTATCTGTGGTAGGTTTTTTCCTATTAGGGAGACATGCAAAACCACTTTCTTCTTTTCCACATGAGTGGCCACAGAATTTCACCAAGGAGGAAAACTTCAGTCCCTCCAGATCCATCCCTCCACCATGCTCATACCTGTGGTATTTTGTAGAGCTCCAACAGTGTCCCAATGTGGGCAGAGAATGCTGGTGTGGTTCCTGCAGTGACAGCCACATTCTTGTTCTGTGCCTGGCAGGTGTAATTAGGGATCATCTGACCCCATCCTGATAACCACCTCAGGGTGCTCACCAAGGTGCTGACATCACTGTGGAAGGAATTGTAGACATGGAAACCCAGAGACAGGGTGGGGAGCAGCTGGGGGCTCCTGTTGATCTCCTCGATGGCAAAAACAAAGACCAGGACATAATGATAGTTTTTGAAGTTCAACCTGTACCAAGGCCATAGTATTAAAAATAAAGATCAAGTCATGCACTTCAGGCATAACTCATGTGGGGGAAAAAAAGAGTAAAGGGTGGCATTTTGACTTAAGCAACTTGTTCATTCCAGAGCAATGGCTGTCTCTTCATGACTTTGGAATCTGGAGCACACGCACAAGATGTTCCCAAAGCCTTGGAAGATCAAGCCCTACAACTCTGGACTCAAAAGAGATAGATCAATATCCTAAAATGAATTAGTGGAAAGAAGAGGCGCAAAGGATGCTTAAGGGGAAAGAACCCATTTGCATATTTGTTTACAAGTCAAACACTATTTCATACAGTGGCACCAACATGAGGTTGGTCATGGGCATGTGCAGGTATAGTGAGATGAAGCAAAAGTTTATAATCCATTAAAGAAACTAGGTAGGACAGGGAAGTGCATAAGAAAAACTTGAAGGAAGGGCAAGTCGAGTACAGAATGGTATCATCAAAACTTTTGCAATATACCTTTCTAAAACTGCCTGCCTCACAGACTTAGGAAACACATACTACCAGAAGCAGGGAAATTGCACCATAATAAATAAGGAGATAGTCTTAGGGAGAAAATAAAGAGGAAGAAGCAATTTATGACTCTATGTTTTTCTAAAAGAGTAAAAACAATTCAGAGTCCGAGGAGCAGTGTAAACTTGCAGCTTTTCATCTATTTCTTTACAGATTAGAAAACCATCATAAGCAGTGGGCTTTACAGCTTATCTTTGGGTTGATTCCTCTCTTACACATCTAAGTTCAGTCTAACGTTAATTTTCAAACAATTTAATTGACAAGGTACAACATGCAATTCCAGAAGATTGCACAGCAGAACATAGGCTTTTGGTGCTCTAACATTAAAATATTATTTTCATTGGTGAATACAGCTTTAAAAACCAAAATGTTGGGATGCTGTAATTCTGAGTCACACAGAAACACTCAGATTGGATTACAAATAAGACTTGTATTCATTTCCTATTGCTACTCTGAGAAACTACCACAGATTTAGAGGCCTAAAATAACACAAAATTTATTATCTTATACTTTGGGAGGAGAGAAATCTAAAATGAGTCTCACTGGCTAAAATACAGGTGTCAGCAGGAATGCATTCCTTCTGGAGGCTCTAGAGAAGAGTCCATTTCCTTGCATTTTCTAGCTTCTAGAGGCTGCTCACATTCCTAGGTAACAGCCTCATATCACTTCAATCTCTGTTTCCATTGTCATAACTCCTTCTCTGACTCTGACTCTTGACTTATTCTTTCACTTGTAAGGACCCTTGTGATTATATTGGACACATCCAGATAATTCAGGATTATCTCCTCATCTCAAGATCCTTGACTTCTTCACACTTGCAAAGTCTCCTTTCTATGTGAGGTAACATATTCACAGATTCGAAGGATTAGGAATTGGTCACCTGTGGGGGCACATTCCACCTACCACAGGACCCAACTACATGCTTTCCAATACTTGAAGCAAAACACAGAAGAGGTTAAAATAGGTAGAAATGATATTCCATTTAAATATGAACCAAAAGAAAGCATGGGTATCCTTGTTAATATCTGATAAAATCCGAGTTCAAAGCAAAAATCATGTGAAATATCAAAGGTGGTGACCATATGTCATATGTGACATATGTGGTGACTATATGTGGTGAAAGGAAGAGAAGATTGAGTACTAACAGTCATTATATATATCCCCCCAAAGTGAAAAAAAGCTATTATTTATAGACCCATGTGCATAAGTACATATATGAACAACCAGATTTGGAGATTTAACATATCCTCTTAGAAATGGTCAAATTAAAGACAAAAAAAATATGCAAAGTTATGGAAGACTTAAGCTTAACAGATATTTACATATAAATGTAAATAAGGCTGGTATATTATGAACCCCAAAGAATATACATACATTTGACCAGACACTGGGCCATCAAGTAAGCCTTTGAACATTGAAATTATACACAATGCATTCTCTGACCACAGTATCATTAGGCTAGCAATTAATAAAAAGATCTAGAAAATTCCATTATATATATATATATGTATATATATGTTAAACACTTGATCTTTGATCCAGTACTAGGGATCAAATGTACAACACGACTATAGTTAACACCGCTGTATGATACATATGAATGTTAAGATACTAAATCCTGAGTTCTCATCAAGAGGAAAAAAATATTCTTTTCTTTTTTTGCTTTTTCTGTTTTATTATATTTATATGAGATGATAGATGCTAACTAAATTTATTGTGGTAATCATTTTACCAAATATATAAGTCAAACCATTATGCAGTACACCTTAAATTTATACAGTGATGAGCATCAATAATATCTCAATAAAACTGGAAAAAAAACACATCTTTTTCAGAGAATACACCAAATTATTTTAGACCATAAAGGATACTGAGTAAATGCATTTTGAAGAAAAATAAATATCATCTCAATAAGTAGTTCGTTTTTGAATAATCTATACATTATGATGAGACTTTCTCTTAGTACTAACTTCTAGCCAAGGTATGGTTTGCCCAAAGATTCCCTCCCCTCCCACAATATGGGTCAGGAGCAGGGTGGCTTGTGGATCACTGCAGTAGGATCTTGGTGTTTTTTCCCTACAATTTGCATCCTTTAGGCTTTCAGAAAATAATCACTAATGGAGATTATTCCAAGGCAGGGGAAAATAAAAGATGCTTATTTCTGTCTTCTGTTTGGAAGGAAAATATTCCAGAAGGGAAAAAGAAAGGAAGCCACAAATAATTATTGAAGGAAAAGAAAGGAGCTGATGATTCATAGTTTACGGGAGAATCTCAACACAGCTTTTATATTCAACTTTCATAACTGTCAGAGGGATTCACACACACACAGGAACTTACACGCAAAATGTGACATCTTTGCTTGGACAAGTCACAAAGAAATTTCCATTGCATTTCTGAATCCTGGGTCAATGTATAGAAGGGGGAAAACCCACTGACCACCAAGTTCCCTTCCTTGTAGACACTGGGCCTTATGTAATCAAAGCCGCTCGAATAACTCATCAGGCACATGGAATGTGGAAATTTCCCAAGGAGGGGCAGAAGAAGCAGAAAGAACATCTCAGCTGACTTAACAGTTTGAGGCAAGGCCTCTAGTCAGTGGTGACTGAGGGAGCAGAGATGGAAACAGACCTGCAGTGTAGCCTTCTGCAGGGAAATTTTACTCCTGTGCATGGTACACGTGTCTAAAAGTGCTCTGCCATTCAAGACCATGGAAAGAAGATTTGTTATTAATCAGAACTAGGGCATTTTCAAGAGCAATATATACTGGCTCAGATCTTCCCTCAATGTCACTGTGGGTCAGAGTTGCTTCCGGTGTCCTCTTTCTGTCACTCCCCCAGTCCAGGCCTAACTGCTCACTGCTCTCAGTAAGGAGCTCTGGGGTCCTCCCTGCCCTGGGGCTCTGCACCTGGCACGCTGTGCCCTGGTAAAGACAAAGGTGAAAAATACGTTTGGGCAACATCTTCCACTGAAGGTGCCAGAGATTTCATCAGGGATGGGAGTCAGCAAGGCTCTGGGAACTACCCCATCCCGAGATTGGATTTTTTCTTTCCCAGGCAAACATTCTGTTTCTTGCAATTGACTGAGTGGTGTTGCATCCATCAAAACACAACATCAGAAAGGGCTGGTATTGCAATCGGCAAAACCAGCCCAGCATGATTCCTGTGATACCCAAGGATGAGGTCATTGACCATGCCTTGGGTAAGCCTCAATGGTACTTACAGTCTATATCGCCAACCTCACCCTTAGGTCTATTTGACCAATGTCTGAAGAACTGGTCTCATGCACAGTTCAGGAAATGGATATCCATTATCCAGTTCATATCAGTTTCCCATGAAATGAAGTCTAAATTCACATATATTTACACCTAACCTCTTCCTTAGACCTATGTCCTGTGCTAGGACTCCAGCACTTAGTTACTACATGTTCCAGTACATTCCATTTAAAGTCTGTCTCTCCTAAACCCAAAGTCTGTCTCAACAACTCTTTTGCCATTTCTCTGCTAATCTTCAAGGCAAACATTTGCAAGTGTTGTTAGTATTCAAATATTCCTCTTCCTCAATTCCCATTCTTTTCAACTCACTTCAATCAGGTCTGTCCACGTATGTCACTCAATCTGTTCTCGTCAAGAACATCAGCAGCTTCTACGAGGCCCAATCCAGTGGTCATTCTTTACTCTTTTTTTACTTCACCACGCAGCATCATTTGACCCGGCTGACTGCTCTAGCCTTAGGACACTACTTTCTCATGAACTCAAGCTAATTTTGTTTTTGAATATAGTATTACATTCAGATTATTTTCTCAAACTTATTTAGTGATAGAGGTGTACTGAAGTCTTCTACTACAGTTATAGATAAACAGATTTTTATTTGTTATTCTGTCATTTTTTCGTTATATATTTGGGTGTAATGTAAATAAGTATATACAGGATTAGGTCTTTTCTTGTGAATTGTTCCTTCTCATGAAGGGGTCTTATTTTTTCATAGCGAAGTATTTCACTACATTAATAAATGATCAAACATTTCTTCTGATAGACCAGGCACGCTTCTAAACACTTTATGAATATTAACTTACAGAATATTAAATATAAACTTAAGAAGTGTGCAGTAGTATGATTCCCACTTCAGATGTGAGAAAACTGGCATGTTACTTGCCTGAGCTCTTTGGCTAGAAAATGGTAGAGCCTGAATTTGAGCCCAGACAGTAGACACTCTTAACCACCAGCATATTCCTTGAGTACATTCTATATGCCAAGCACTTTTGGAGACACTGGTGTCTGTAGCAATGAATGAAACTCCACTTTTGCCATTGGAGCACTTAGGTTCTAATAGGGGAAGGACAGACTATAGAAAAATCAAGAAAACATGTTATTATAAGTGTCATATAGAAAATGTAGAAAGCATTTTAAGATAGTTAAGAGGGATTGAGATCTTGCTAATTTACATAGAATAGGAAGGGATAAACTCTTAGTTAAGGAGCACTTGAACAGATAGCATAACAAGTTGGGATAGTGAGTCATACGAATTTGTGTGACTAAAGCAATATATTCATGCAAAGGTCTGGAAGACAGGCTAGTGTGACTGGAGTAGATCAAGTTGGAGACAGTGATGGAGGGGTAGAAGGTGATGTGGTCAGAGACTTGGTCGGTCCTGATGTTGTTGGGTTTTATGGTTCACTATTAGGTCTTTTCCTTCTGCTATCAATGAGTTGGCATATCAGTTGGAGTCTCAGCAGGAAACAGAGGACACACTGAGACTAGGATGATTCAAGTAGAGTTTTCATAAAGGGGCTTCTCGGAGTTGCAGACAGGATGTAAGAACACCACAAAAGGTGGTTGGTACCCAGTGAGATGGTAAGTGCAGGGCTCTACCAAAACTCTTAAGCCTGAAGGGGTAATGATAGTGAAAAATTATCGAATTCTAGAAACAAGATATGAGGGAAATGCATTCCAGGAGCTGAAAGGAGGTCAGGGGTAGAATCCAGCCCTAGGTTCTCCTGCAAGAAATTGCCAGGACTAGATGTCACTCTCTTTCATCCTTCTGATTTCATGTCTAGGCTCCCCATTGACCAAACCCAGCCAAAAGCCATAAGGCAAGAAAGCCCGCTGACGTAGTTCATCTTCACTAACCTTCCTGGGTGAAGCAAGATAGAGAAGGGGGATCTACTGGGGCAAATGGAAGATATTCTGAACTGTGCAGCCCTTTTTTGCCTGAGAATGTACTCTTGTCAATCACCTGGGTGGAAAGTTCATATCCCTGCCCAGGAATCCCATCAGCTACTGTACTGTCCTAGGTGCAATCCAAGCATTGATACTCTCATGTGTAGTCTAAAATAGTTGCCATTGCAGGTGTTCTTCATGTAAGATGGGTTATGGGGTTCTTGGGAAGAATTGCAAACAATAATTAACCAACAGGTCCTGGTTCCCAGAGGTGGACACTTCTACCAGGAGACAAAGTCAGAGTCCCATTGAACTTTACTACTGCTTATGAGGCAAACAGAATGAAAGAAGTCACTATGGCCTCTGGCACAAGTAACTCATCCAGAGGACAAGGGGCTTCTGTTATACAGTGAGGGCAAAGAAGACATTTGGCCTTCAAGTAATCCATTGGGCTGTCTTTTGATATTCTTTCCCCAATAATTAAGTGTAGCAGCTGTATCCTGTGAAGGGTGTGGTGATCAGGTGTTCAGATGACTCAGGGATGAGGAACTGGATCCTCTCTCCAGGTAAGCCACCCAGACCACCAGAAGTGCTTGTCAAGGGTGAGGGGAATCTAAATGGGACAGTAGGAGAAGTGGGATTGTAAGTATCAATTGTAGCATGAATAAAAGGTGCAGTCAAGAGCTGTCTGTAATTTGTCCCACTGATCTTCCTGTTCTAAGTTTCCCCGGTCAAGAAGACCAATCAGAATCCTAGTACACTGACTGTAAGAAGCAAGTGCATCTGAGTGGCATAAGTGGTGGACCATAATGGAGACAGTGGTATATTTTCTAGATTCTTATTTCAGGACTAAGTCACTCGCTCTTGTAGCTGCAGAAATTATTCTAAGGGCTCATACTGCCAACCTCTCTGGGGATTTCCTTGGGCCAAAGGAAAGTGCCACACCTAAGATTGTGACCACTCCCAATAGCAGCCCACTTCCAATCACCGGTTCATGGGGAGAGGGGGGCGGATACAAAGGCCCAATTCCTTTGCCTCAATTTGAGAGACCCCAGAAGGGCCACCTCAGCTCCAGTGCTCCCATTGGGATCAACTGTGGTCTCCATTTTTAACTTATCACAGTTCAATGTCTTCTGCCTAATCTCAGTTCTCTTCTTTAGAGATGGTTACCTCAAGCAAGTAACAAACTTTTTATGCCAAAGTTTCTTCATCTGTATAATGAGAACAATGAGATTGACTACTTCACAGACTTGTATTAAGGATTCAATCAGCTAATATATGTAAAACATTTATGAGACACCCAGTATACAGGAAACATTATATATTTCATCTTTTATTGTGAATTAATTAAAATCCATTGCAGGATTATACTGAGCAAAATGAGCCACACACAACAAAGAGTAAATATTGTATGATTCTATTTGTATGAATTCCAAGAACAGTCAAAAAATAATCTGTGGTAGGAAAAGTAATCAGAACAGTGGTTGCATCTAACCTCAGATTGTGGAGAAGGGGTGAGGCAGGAGCAAGGATTGACTGAGAAGGGACATGGAGGAACTTTATGGGGTGAGGAGAACGTTCTATATCTTGACAGGAGTATAGGTTACATAGGTGTATGCATTTGTCAAAATGCATTCAGTTCTACACCTAAGATCTATGCATTGTGCTATGTGTAACATATGCCTCCACTAAAATCAGATTCATTTTCCTAAGTGAAAGAAGCCAGAGATGAAAAGCCATTTATTGTAGATTCCATTGTATGCCATTTGGGGAAAGGCAAAACTGTAGGGAAGGACAAGAAATCAATGGTTTCCAGGGCAAAGAGTAAGAGAGGGTGATGACTACAAAGGGACAGCACAAAGGAACTTGGGAGTGATGGAATTGCCCTATCAAGACTGTTCATGTGTGTATCATGTTAGATCATGACTGTGTTGATGGATACACAACTCTATGCATTTGCCAAGACCCATAGAACAGTACATCCCAGAGTGGATATTACTGTAGGTTAAAAAAATCAATCCACCAGGTAGTGAAGGGAACATAAAATGGAAAACAAACTATAACAAATGAATCTAAATGTATTGCAAATGAATAACATAGCCACAATGAAGGTTATGAAAAGGAAACCAAAATTACTTTGGAAACTTATGTTTTACCAGATCCTGTAAGCCTGGATCAAAAGAACTGATCAGAAATCCTGTAGTCTAGTTCATAAAAAATGTTTCTCAGAAGGGTATTGGTTAGCAATTCTGAAACTAATTTATGCATACACTAGACATGAACAACTAAGTAAATATATTGTAGATGATGAGAGCCAGTGTATCACAGTCAAAGAAAGATGTTATAAACAAGAAAAGAGAGAAGGCTGGCTCTTATTCCAATCCAACTGAGGCATTGGATTGGAATAAGAGCTACCATTATCAATTCATGCTTTTCACGGATGGATGGATAGATAGATAGATACATAGATAGATAGATAGAGAGACAGATAGTTAATGTGTGTATGTAGAGGACAGTATAGATTCATATCTTTCCAAGGCCTGACAGCTCAGAAGGCCTAGAAGAACGACACACCAGTAATAATGAGAATACCTATCAACCACCCAGAAATTGGTTACTAAGATACTATTCTAAAGAAAAAGGAAGGAACCAGGGCTCTCTTGAGGACTACTGGATTCCAGGGCTACGGTAGAGGAAATACAACCTGACCATGAAATATCTCTGAAGGATATTCTAGTGTAAAATAAAGATTCACAAAAGGAAACCCCCAAAATCCGACTAAAAATCCCCCTTCAGGTCCTTTAATAACACCTAACTTGTGCACGTGCAGGGAATGAATCTAGGAGACTTAGAAGAGAAAAGCCACTGAAAACTGAATATTGTGCAGAAATTTCGGAGATCACACATGCCAGGAGTGGGAGGTTGGCTTTTGGATTCATCTGGAGTGGAACGACCTTGATAAAAGAAAAACAAGTCCTAGCTTTCAATTATGACCCTAGAAATGTCACAGCCTGAGAGTCAGTGCCACACACTAAGAGTAAGGACTACATCTTGGGAGTCAGTGCAAAACTGAAATATATATGTCCTTTTAGGGTCTAAAACGTAGCCTTCAGAGGCTCAGGGTGATCCATTCGTACTACAAACCTAATCTTTAGAGGAAGGCAACATGATTAAGACCTTCTACAAGGTATTGTTCACAAGATCCAGCACACAATAAAAGATTAATAGACATGCAGAGCAGCAGGAAAATGCTCTCAATTATGAATATATAAATCAGTAGAAGCAGACCCAGAGACAATCCAGATACCGGAGTTAGCAGACAAGGACTTCAAAACAACGATGAATAAAAGGAAAGAAACATGGACAACTGTAGAAAAAGAAAGACAAACTAGAAATCTTTACAGCAACCAAAGAAAAAGGACACGTTTCTTTCAAAAGAGCAATAGTAAGTCTGGAAACTTTTCAAAAGAAACTTTGGAAGCAGAAGACATGAATGACATCTGACAGATAAGGGTTGAATGGGAGGGGAGAAAAAGCTTCCAATTTAAAATTCTCTGACTTAAGAAAAATATTCTTCAAAAATGCAGACAAATTAAAGATATTTTTCAAATGGGGTTTAAAAAAAACAAGCTAGAACAATTAAACAGCAGCAGAACTGAAATTCAAGAAACTCTAAAGAGAATTTTCAGGCTGAAGGAAAAGAATTCCACACAAACACACATACTGTTAGGAATGATCATCAGCAGGAAAGAAAATGTACGTAAATATAATGAATATTGACTGAATAAAACAACCCTGTATACTTTTACATCTTTTATGTAAGTTTAAACATTTTCAAAATATAATGCTTTTAAAAACATGTTGAACTGATACCCAAAAAATAGCGATGATGGAAGCACCTCCAAGGAAATCTTCACTCCATCCCGCAAGACTAGAGATTATGGAGCCCCAGCAAATGGTGCTCACAATCTGCATCCAACAGCAGATGTGACAGAAGCCCTAGAGAGACATCACCTGTTCCTTCCAAAACTAGAGGCAACCAGACCTCAGATAACAACTGTCATCCACAAACACAAATGCTGGGGTCTGAGCATCAAGACCTCCATTCCCCCAAAACTAGAAATTATGGGACTCCAGCAAGCACCCCCTAGTCACTTCTAATTCTAGAAATGACAGCAGTCCCATGAGTAACACCCTTAGCTGCTCCTCAACACTAGACAATGGGAAGCCCCAGCCCAGTGACCCACCCAGTCTATGCCAACAATACAGACAAGGGCAGACCCAGAAAGTGAGACTTCCGATCTCCCCCAACACTAGAAAAAAGGAGTTCTATAAAGACCCCTCCAGAGCCCCGTGACTAAAGATACATGGAATCTCATGCAATTAACCCAATCCTCTCCCTGAATTAGAGACAATGGCCCTCCATGAAGTGACCCCTCCCTGTCACCCCAACACTTGAAAGGTGGGATCCCCGTACAAGCAGTGGTCCTCCAGTCTCCAAGCACCAGATACAACAGGAACCTCAGTCTCATGCCTCCCAGTTATCCCCAAAATAATGAGGGCTCCATCAAATCATGGAAGCTTCAGGAAGTGCTCCCCCGTATTCCTGCAAGATTAGAGATGTTGGAAACCCCAAAAACCAACTTACAACCCCCTCTACACCAAGAAGAAAGGAGCCCCAACCAATAGCACACCATTTTCACCCAACACAAAGCCCAGCTCGCCTCCTGACTACTAAGACTAGATATGAGTATCCCCAGCAATGAGTAACCCAGTCTCCCCCCCAGAAAAGCAATGACCAGAGTCTCACTAGGCAACACGCCAGGTTCTCCAGTGTAAGTGTCAAACAGATCCTCAGAAAACTCCCTCTCTTCCCATTATCAAAAGAGTCTATAGAAGCATCAGCAAGCAGTACTCAACACAAATGAGAGGAGACCACAATGCAAGTCCCTCAAGTCCCTCCCAACAGACGACTGCCCCTGTGGGGAATCCTCCCTAATCCCAAACACAAGGAACATTCTGAGCCCCAGCTGGCAACTCGTCAGCTTCCTCTTGCTGCGTAGATGTCTCTGTCCCCAACTGTAGTGGATAGATAGAGCCCCGTTCAACCTAAAATCCCCTGCCCTGGGGAATGTTGAGGACCCAGTCTCAGAATAAGGAACACAGCAGTTGTCCTGACAAGCCACCAACAACCCCCAAGCTCCCCTTCTACAGAAGGTGACAGGAGCCCAGGAAGCAAACTTTCCCCCAACATTTCCTGCTCCACCAAACCCCTCTTATCTGTTGCACATCCTGCTGACCTTCAGAATAACCTCTACTGCTAAAAGAGTCACTAGGAGCCAAGAAAGGCTGGAGCTGGGGGAGAGGCTGAGAAGGATAGAGAGGGGAGAGGAGTAAGAGTAAAGGGAAAGATGAGACCTTCCATGTTGTCCCAAACACAGCCATGAATTCCAGAGGCCCCAAACAGCTCCAATCAAACCAGGTTCTCAGGGGTGAGCAGGAGCAGAAGAAAAGGAATTCTGGGCTTATGAGGAGAGGCGGCCTGGAGGAAAGGGGGGTGTGTAGGCTAGCAGCCAAGATAGCCACCAATGGTACCTTCCACCTGTGTTTATGCCCTGTGCAGCCCCCTCCTACATTCGATTAGCTGTGAATTGTCATGAACCCAAGTGGTCAATACAGTGCTGCAGAAATGACAGTGTCTGACATCTGAGGCTACATCACAAACCACACTGAAGCTGCCTCCTTGGTCTCTTAGATTGCTCCCTCTCTAGGGGAAGCCATCCACCATGCCATGAGGATGCTCCAGTAGCCCTGTGGAGAGGTCCACGTGGAGAGGAACCAACTTGCCAGCACCAAGTGCTCACCATTCAGTGAGCCACCTGGGAAGATCTTCCAGCCTCAGCCAAATTTTGAACTTTAATGACTATGTATGCTAACATGTTTAGGAGTGAAGTCTACTGTTGTTTGCAACGTACTTCAAAATGCATTAAACAGAGATGGATTCTTGGGTGATAAATGGATGGAGGTGGCAAAGTAAACATAGTAAATTGTAACTGATGGAATCTAGGTGGTGGACTGTCTTCATTAGGGCTGCCGTAGTAAAGTACCACAGACAGGGTGGCTTAAACAGCAGAAATTTGCTTTCTCATAATTCTGGAGGCTGGAATTCCAAGATCAAGGTGCCTGCAGGATTGGTTTCCCCTGAGTCCTCTCTCCCTGGCTTCCAGATGACCATCGTCTAGCTGCCTCTTCACATTGCCATCCCTCTGTGCATGCGTGCCCCTGGCGTCTCTTGGTCTGTGTGTCCTAATCTCATCTTATAAGGACACTGGTCAAATTGGATTAGGGTCCACCCTAATGGCCCTATTTTATCTCAGTTACTTTCTTTTAAGTCACAAACTCCAAATAAAGTTACAATAAGAGGTACTAGGGATTTGGGCTTCAACACATGACAGTTGAGGGGACAGAATTCTGTCCATAACGTGACTGTTCACTGCAAAACTCTTTCAAATTATCTCCCTGCCTGAACATTTTTCCTAATAAAGTGGGTGCAGGTGGTGTGCTAAGGCAGGAAAGAAAAACGAATTGTTAACAAAAAAATCATGTTGGAACCCCCAGTTGTTCTGTGGAATAGGGATTATCATAGATTTAAAGGTACAGATTAAAGCTGTGAAAGTCCTATAAAAAACCAAAGGATAAGTATTTTATATATAATCTCAGAGAAGAGATGGTCTTTTAAAACTATAACAAAACAAGAACCGAAATTAACACATTTGATTTCCTTTCAAAAAATCTGCATGGCAGCAACAACTAGAGGCAAAGACAAAAAAAGGAAAAGAGGAGGATGTTGGCAACTCATCACAAAAAGCTAATTTTTTAACATTAAGGAACTCCTACCAACCAAAAAAGACCAAGAATCCGTTGGAGAAATGGACAAATGGCGAAGAACAGTTCACAGAAAATACAGAATGCTCTCAGTATAAGAGATGATTCTCAACTTCGCCCACCAAAGGAAAAATAAGTAAAACACCAAGATTCTTGTTTTTATTTATCAGATTAGGAACACTTACTGTTTGTTTAATATGTTGATCTATTAGGATGTAGAGAAAGTGACACTCCGACAGCACAGTGAATAGGGGGTGAACTTGAACAATCAGCGAAGCCCAGGACTTGGCGGGGAGAGACGGAAAGAGCCGAACTGTGGCAGTGAAATCGGAGAAAGCCGAAACCAGACGGAGAGAGACGAACCCGAACCACTGAGCCGAGGAGCGGCGGGGACAGGCGGAGGGAGCCGAAACCAGGCGGAGAGAGACGAAGATAAACGGAAAGAGCCGAAGATGTGAAGACACAGCGGAGGCCAGGCGGAAGGGCCCGACGCCTGGTTAGAGGAGCCGAGCCCAGCCGAAAAGCGGCGAGAGGCGGCGGAGAGAGCCGAGCCCCGGGGCGGCGGGGAAGAGCTGTCAGGTCGTGGGCGGTGAAGCGAGAACAGGCGGTTGGCGCCTCAGAAGGAAGCGGAGGCGAGGCCGGCGACGATGAAGGGGACCGCGCTGCATGGGGACCTGGATGTAAAGTCAGGAGCCTTCCACGCGCACGAGCCGCCCCGAGCGCCCCCACGGAGGGTCGTGGACCCGGTCCCCGCTGCCCTCCTCCCCGCTCCCCCTGCCCCGCCGCTGCCCACGGCGCGGGGCGCTCTGGCCGGACAGCGGCGTGTCCTCCGCCCACGACGAGGACGCGCGTGTCCCCGCGGCTGCATCCTCCGGACGTGATGGCCGCGTGGAGTCTGGCGCCGGTGTCCGCTGCAGGGACTGACCCCGGGGGTGCAGCCTCTGACCCGCGCTGAGCCCGCGGACCCAGCCCGTGGGGAAGCCGCTGGGGGGCAGTGACCACGCCGGCTGACCAGGGGTCTGGGAAGAGGCCCCCATCCTAGACCGAGGCTGGAATGCGAACTGTGGGCCCCTCCTGACCGTCTCCCCACTTCCAACACCAGCGCCAGGCTCTCACTCAGGGCTCTTGATTGTGTGCAACAGAGGATTGTTAGAGTGATGGCTCACGGAGCCTCTGGGAGGACAGGAACGGGCTGGAGCCCCGCTGAGGCCGCTTCTATTACCTGTTGTCCAAATCCATCGTCATCAGAGCGTAGGTCCCTCTCCTGGGGCAGAGTCTGCGTGGGTGCGTCTGATCCACAGAACTGTGCCCTGGCTGCAGTGGGAAGGCTACAATTGGACGTGTCTGGCATTTTCTGCTGTTAAATCTGGAAGCTGGTGTTATCTCCCCCAGGATCATAAAGTGAGGGAAGCCCTCAAACATAGGATAGGGGTTCAGTGGCTGAGAAACCAAGAAGGATGACAAATTCTACTAGGAGGCCCTACTTTAAGTTTTTTAAGAGGAACCACTGGAAACCACTTATGTCAGCAACCTTGGGAATTTCTGCTCAAATTATTTATGTTAAAGTTGCAGCAGCCAAAAAGCATGTGTTGGACTTGGCGGTCTTCAGCAAGGTGGCCACTACCTGTCCCAACCTCTGCCTTTTAGGGCCCTTGTTATGGGCTCCACCAGTGTTTACATTGACAAGACCTGGTGCCTAAGCAGAGCTGAGCTGACTGGATGGCAGTGAATACGAAGGGTGATGGGAGACATTGATCTTGGGCCACTGAAGGTGAGAGTGGGACCAGCAAAAGCTGGACCAGAGCAACCCAAATATCCATCATCTGATGAATGTATAAACACAATGTGATCCGTGTTTCTGTATATTATATGTTCTTCAGCCATAAAGATATGAAGGACACGTGCTAGACCATGGATGCACCTTGAAGACCTGCGAAGTGAAAGCATCTAGTCAAAGAAGACCACTTATTATATGATTCGATTTACATGGAATGTCAAATACAGGCAAGTAAATTCGTGGTTGTTTAAGGTTGGAGGTGGGAGAAGTGCAGGGGTAATACTCAATTATTTCTATTTGGTTCTTTTTACTATTTCTATCTCTTTATTGATATTCTGTCTGAATTGAGACATCATTCTCTTTATTTTCCTTGGTCCTTTATCCCTACTTTCCATTAGCCCTTTGAGCAAATATAAGAGAGTTGTTTTAAAGTCCTTGTCTCATGAGTCTGATGCCTGGGCTTCCTCAGGAAAAACTTCTGTCAATTTCCTTCTATTCCATATGAACCAGCTATACTTTCCTGTAGCTTCATATCATTTGTAATTTTGTAGTGGTAACTGGACATTTTCCGTATTACAGTGTTGTTGTTGTGAGAATCAGATTCTCCTCGCTCTCCAGGTTTTGCTGTTGTGACTTTTTATGAGCTGCAGTCATCCTTTTGTTTAGTGACTTTTCAAACTATTTTTACAAAGACTATGTTTTTTGATGTGTGTGGTCACTGAAATCTCTTTTCAGTTATCTTAACAATCAGCAAGTGAACTGACAGAGATGTCTTTAAATGCAAGTATCCAAAAGAACACATTTTAAAAAAAGAAAAAATTAAAATTTCTCCAGTGTTTGCAGCTGGTCCCCTGTAGCTCTACCTTAGACTTCACCCCCTACCTGCATGGAGCCCACAAATCTGCCAGAGGTGCAAGCCCAGGTCTTCTCAGGTCTTGTCTGAGCGCCCATCCAATCCTGGGCGTGCACATTGCACTCCAGCTTCCCTGGTAGATGCAGTGGCCCTTCTAAGCTTTCATTCCCCAAAAAACTTCCTCCTCAGATGCCTCCTTTCCAGATTTTTATGTCTGTCTCCTCCCCCAGCCATTGGCCCAGGCCAGTATGCTACTGGCCCAGTAGCATAGATCTTTAAGTCTTTCATCAGACAATGACAACACTTGGAAAGTCCCTCCACCCTGAGGGGGAGAAATACCTGTCAACTTCTGTGCTGGTCCCTCAGGGACCCAAAAGACAGATCACTACCACCCAGTCACAGAATCACCCTATTTGAAGAAGCAGGTTAGTATTTGTCTCCTGGCATGAGGGAGCCATGCAAGGATTCTGGCTCCCATCTTCACATCCTCCGCGGTACCAGAGAATGTCAGCGGGTAGGCATTAACCAAAAACACCACAGTGCTTTCTTACCCAAATTCAGCCCCATTTTCCTTCATTAATCACTCCTCTGGATGCTGTAAGTTTTTTATTATATTTTCGATTTCTGAAACACTTGATTCTGTCAAGTTTTGTTCAACTGAATGGTTGCTTCAGTGGAGAGACTGGTTCTGTGAGTACGTTAATTTGCTGATTTTCTTAACGGAACTAGGGAAATGTTTTGATATGTCACTTTGTCCTTTTTCTCAATCTTGTTTATTTTGTTTGGTGGTTGGTTCTCAAAAATTCTTCTTTCATTTTGTAAACTTTCTCTTGCATATGATTTAAGAATCACCATCACGATTTCAAATAATTATGATTTTTAAGTTTATTACATTGAATCAAGTACTTTTGAGGAAAACAACTCCAATATTGTTGGTGAAAACAACTCCTTTAATATTGTTAATGTTCAGATCTGCCTGAGCCAGCTCCCAACCTCAACTTGAGGGTAGGTGATGTAGTCGGTTGAATAACGTCTCCCAAAGATTCAAGTTCACCCAGAACCTTAGAAAGTGACCTTATTTGGAAACAGCGTCTTTGCAGATGTGATTAAAGATCCGCAGATGAACTCATCCTGGATTTAGGGGGGGCCCTCAATTCAATGACTGGTGTCTTTATAAGAAGAAGAGAGGACACAGAGACATGGAGGGAAGAAGGTTACGTGAAAAACGTAGGCAGAGATTGGAGATCTGCTGCCACAAGACAGGGAAGCAGGAACCCCCAGGAGCTGGAAGAGGTGAGGGAGGATTCTCTGCTGTTGATAAACTGAATCAATTGTAGGGCTCCCCTTTGTTCTCACTCAAACCATCAAAACCTAATGGTACCTTGTCTTAAAAATTCTGATTGTCACATGGCTAATATGGATGTCCTGAAGATCATGGACCACGCCCGATGCCATCATTTAAATTTCTCAGGTCTGCAATTATCACATGTGAACACCTTCATTTTTCAATGTAACTCACTGAAATCATGGTCTACATCTACGAATTCGTCAGGAATAATTTAAAGGTATTGGAGCAAAAACCCAACTGACGTTAACCTAAAACAATTTAACAGAATGTACGAGGGAAGAAAAGATGCAATGAGGGAAGAAATCAGCTCTTGGTAATGAGACTTGAGGAGTAGATTGTGACCAAGCACAGAGATGCAGCATACAAATGAGGGGGCAGGTCTTCTCCTGACCATCCCCCTCAGCCACTCTTACTCTGTTCTCCTCCCAGGTGGACTCAGACCCTGTCAGCGGCTCCTATGCTGTGACCTCACTCAGCTCCACTCCCCAGAACTCCAGGTCTGGCAGGTAAGAACCCCGTGTATACCCGGATCCTCTTCCTGTCCCATAAAGGGTCCTGTGCCTGGATCCTGTAGGGTCAGAGAGGGCCATTTGACACCCCCTGTCCTAGGACATCGGGGGTTTTGGAATATGCAGAGTAGCTCACACTGAGGAATTAGAACTCCCTAGTCCTAGGGAGGAGTCAGCCCCACACCAAGCTGTGGGCTCTGGGAGGGAGCCATCACTGTGTTAAATCCAGAGGCCATTGTCAGGAGGCACAAGGCACAGCTGTCCACCTCCACTCCCTCTCTGCCCTTCTGTTTCTCAGTCACTCTTTGACCCTCTGAAATAGGCTTCCTTGCCCATGACTGCTAAGACTGCTCTATCAAAGTTCTTCAAGAAAGTCCAGAAAATCCCAGATCCTTCCAAAACCACATCAGTCCTTTTCCCTCCTGACCCAGTAAGAGTCCTACCATCTCACTTCTGTAACTTGACCCTTTTTTCCACCAAATATTGTTCATCACATATTTGTTGAATAATTACGATGTGCCCGACTCTGTGGGCAGGTGGACAAGTTTCGTTGACTCAGGACCTAGTGTCAAGGCGAAGGCAGCAAGCCTGCTGCCAAGGTTCTCTCAGCGCTAAATGCTCCCAGACAGCATTGTCCTTGTTAGGAATCTAAGGTGAACTCTATTTTAAAAAATCACCGAGGTAATTTTAGGTAACAGATAAGGCTGTAACAGGTAGTCTAAGGACTACTTAAATTATATAAAAATGTCTTATATTTGGGTTAGCATTTGGAAAAGAAAAAGGATACAACTTATGTTAGAATGAGATATAAAATCAAGCTTAGTAAAGTAAGACTTTTATGGAATCAAATTAATTTAACGTTAAAAAATAAGCTCTTTACAATAGGTATCCTCTTTTCCTGAGTGCAAGTATTCTAAAAAAATATAACTAAAAACACTAAATGATCCCTTAGGCCAAATTACCTTTAATATAGAAGTGAATAAAAATCATGGTAAGCAGAAATTGCAGTAAACCAGGACAAGTAAAGATCTTCTTTCCTGTCACATGAAACACGATCTCTCACCCACACAACAGTCTACTCTTCACATTTATGTCTCTCAAAAGAGTTTAATGAAGTACAATTATAAAATGACAAAGCATCACAGTCCAGAGCAAGAAGTGGGGTTGACATTAAATGAGGCGAGTGAAACTGGGGGCTGTTCATGGGGAACCACTTCCCCAGGGCCACACTTCTTGGCTTCTTCCACATGACCTTCTCCTATTTTCCATCAGGTCTCAGAACATCCTTCTTGGCTCCTTGCTCTCTCTGCCTCCCTGGCAAACCTGTCTGCCCTCAGGGCCTCAGCCAGTCTCTCCCTTGCTTTTTTCACTTTCTGACTCTGTCTGCGGATGTCTCCATAAGTTATGGGCTGTCTGTAGAGTGGGTGGGGGAGACCGAGACCCACTCCTGGGATCATCTCTGCCCAGTCTGAAGACTGTGTGGCAGTGGGCTTGAGGCTGGGGTCTAGAGACCCAGCACCAACACAGCCCAGGGATTGACCTGGACCACCTGGTGCAATTATATTTAAGGTATTTGTGATATCAAAATTACTTAAAAGTTCTCCTTCACTGCTGCGGGCCTGGAGACCCTGCAGTCTCCTGTATGCCCAGATTTGCTGGGGCTTCTGCAAGGTCTCCTCCCGTTGACTGTACCTGACCTCGTTGCCAGGGTGGGAAGGTATCCTTGTAACTGGCCTCTTGAAAATGCAGCTGGTGAGTCTTATAGGAAGTGTAGACCTTGCCCGATGTCTCCGCTTGGTCTTGGCTAAATGGACCTGTCTTTTCTTCTCTGCAGTCTGGGGAATCATATTTCTTTTGTGCTTTCCCTTTGAAAACAAAATGAAATGTGAAATGTGAATAAAATGTGGGATGCAGACTTCCAGTCATGGAGAATTTTCTCACCTCATTTGGATCTTCCACCCTCCTGTATCCTGGAGAAATATCTCTCAAACTGCCCTGTGCATCACAATCATCTGGAGGGTTGTTAAAACACAGATTGCTGGACCTCAACCCAAGTAGGCCTGCGGATGGCCAAGAATTTGCACTTCTAAGTGTTCCCGCATGATGCTGATGCTGCTGGCACAGGCACCTCACACTGAGAACTAGATTCTGGGACGCCAAACTGATATGAGTCACGGACAGAAAGGACTATTTTTAGGTGCTTGTGTGCCCAGAGCATAGTAATTCAGTGCCTCATCTCTAATGAAATCACGTTCCTCTCAACAATTTGATGCTCACTTCACTTGCACACCCATGTCCCATCTTCAATCAAATATTCTCCTGTACATACGTAAATAGCTCACACATGCCATATTCCCATCACATAGTTCTATCCACTGTAAGTAACCATTTTTCCTCCCCTGACTCTTCCTCTCTCCTCCTACTCCTCCCTGTTAATCTGGTCTCCACCATCGGACTTAACACAATTGATGCTTCTTAGAAGTCAATCCTGCTCTCACATTTGTTACACATCCACACCCTCTTCTAGGCCAGCCCATCAATTTCCCTGGCTTCACATACCATTAATGAACTCGAAATGCCCATAGAATCAGACAGATCTGGCTTGAACCCTGAGACCCAAATACCCATCTGCCCACTCACCACATCAGTGATAACTCGATGACCAGCTTGCAATGAGCAGGTACCAAGTTGATCCAACCAGTTCTCCAAATAATCACCCATATCTCAGGGTCCCCTAATCTCACTTGTTGGTGCTAATATCCTGTCTACACCTGAGCGTCATTCTGGACACCCTGCCACCCAACACTCGTACATCAATGAACCATCCATCCACCCTCCCAAATCCAGCTAAATATTCTCCCCTTTTGAATAATTCCTGAGCACCTTTCAGATTCCTACAAAATACATTTCCACAGAGTGACCTTTCCTGATCCAGCCATCAAAATTAATGTCACATTTTCTCTGTGTTAATTTTTAAATTTTTTAATTGTATGTGTATTATCATCTATTTCTCTCATAGTGTTTTTCTCACTAAATTGGATACTCCATGAACTGAAGACTAATGTGGACTGTAATGTGTTACACTGCCGTATTCACACATTGCTTTGCCCTTAGAAGACGCTCAATATATTTATCGAAAGAAATTATTCAAACTCCAAAAGATACTTTCTAATGTTTTCAAACAAATTCCATCAACTACAATTATACAAGCATATAATCTCTTTTGTGATATACTGCAATAAATTATCACTACGATTGCAAATCCTTTCTCTCTGTAATCCATTATAAAACTCTAGTCACAATAATCTATTTGAAATGTAAACCTAATCAGTGCACCTTTCCTTTACAATCACTCATTTCTGTCTTCAGATCCTTTTTAAAAGTGAAGTCATAAATCTCACTTCATTCCTATTGTCCTGCCATAATTATTAATACGATCCCTTTCATTCTCCAACATGTCCCAGTTTGGAGGGAAAATTATTTGGTCCTCCCATTTATAGAGCACCTATTATAAGCCAAGTTATGTACTAAAACCCATGATCCAGAATTTAACTTAAAAACATGACTGCCTCTGTTTATTTTAATCTTGGTGAGAGGAATGAGTTAATAAAGAGACTAATGAATGTCTAATAGAGTGTTAGGTATAATTAGATCCTGTGATAAACAGTAAGGGCTACACAGAGATAGAGAGACAGAGGGAGAGATGGAGGAAGAACGGTAAGGAGGGATAAAGGGGAAGGAAATTATCTACAATTATTTTATTAATTTATTTTTTTGTGAGGAAGATCAGCCCTGAGCTAAGATCCATGCCAATCCTTCTCTCTCTTTTTTTTTTTTTGCTGAGGAAGACTAGCCCTGTGCCATCATCTGTGCCCATCTTCCTCAACTTTATATGGGACGCCGCCACAGCATGGCCTGGCAAGTGGGGCCTTGGTGCGCGCCCGGGATCCAAACCCAGGCCACCAGCAGCAGAGTGCGCAAACTTAACCCCTACACCACGGGCCCGGCCCACCTACAATTATTGATGATGAAGAGGTTAGGGAAGGACTAACTGATGAGGTGATATTTGAGCACAGAACTGAATATTTTTTAAAAAAGACCAATCACATTGTGGGTAAAAATTTTTCCAGAGAAGGGAACAATGTAAACAGTGCAGAGCCGAATACTACTTCCACTTCCCAGTGATGTTGTTGGGTAAAAACAAAACAAAACAAAGGTCTGGCCTATTATCCCAAGAAAGCTCTCTATACAAATAAGTACAATACCTTGAACATTACTTAACAAACATTGACACCTGGGAAACAACTTTCAATAAGGTATCTTCTTGTAGTAACAGCTACTGCCTGCTCACTTAAAGAGGTTTCACAGAAGGACCAAGTGTATAAATGGACACTCTTGCTGTCCCTATGGATTCCACACTCACCAGAACAGGCTGGCTTGGAAAATAGGCCGATGCAGGTTCCTCCATGGCTGCAGAGTTGTCCTGCTGACCCCACTCCTGATGTGCAGACAGCCCGTGGATTGCTGGAAAATGCAGTGAATTCTGCCTCTGATTCCCCTTTTATGGAGGGAGTGGATAATCCAATCAGTGGATAATCCAGAGGAGACTTCCTGTCTCTTATCGATGGGATTTGAGCGATTCCTAAAGCTTTATACATAAACAGAGAAATGTGGGGTTATTGACACTGTCAGATACTGTTGGTAGATGAAAAAATTTAATACAGTTGTGTGGGGAGGTGGTATTTGCAGTTTCTATCAACATTTTAATATTTCTTTTGTCTTCCACTATAGATATTTTCTGTAAAAATAGGAATGGAAGTTTATATGTACAAAAATGTCCATACAACATATGTTTTAATAGGAAAAAATAGAGAATGTGTAAACATCTATCAATAAAAGAATGTCCAAAATATTTATTAATAAGTCTCTAGAATAGATCACACAGCCATTAAAAATAAATTAGTACTTTGTGCATTTACATCTCAGGTAATTACCAGTAAACTTGTAATTATTTCAACCGTCTTACTCTTTCCCTTCCCTTTGACCTGAATAATTAACGTTCCTTTACTCTCTTTACTTCACTGATGTTGACTTAACTCTTTTATTATTCCATTATTTTGTCTATAAACTTATTAGTTGAAATCATATAGAAATCTTTGTGTAATTGCACTAATGGCTAAATCCTGAATCTTTAATACAGTCTAATGAGAATAATTACTTTTACCAGCTCCCTCAAATGCTAATAACTTAAACACTTTCAATTCTATTTTTAACCTTCCTGACATTTGTATTACTGTTTTCATGCATTTTATTCTACATATATTTTAATCTCCATGAGAGATTTCTAGAATTACTTCACAAAATAAAATTCATTTATATTTATCTATAAATTATCCTTTCCTTTCCTCTTCAGTCCTTCCTCCGTTCCTGGTTTTCTACCTGAGATTATATTCCTTTGGGTGTGATAACGCACTCCAGTATTTTGTCTAATTCAAGGCTGCTGACAATCAAAAGTTTCACTTTAAGTTTTTCTAGGACATCTTTATTTGGGGCACTGTTGCTGCTGGGTGTAGAATTCTGGTTTGACATGAGATTTCTTTTAGCATTTAAAAAATACTGCTCTGTTGATGTCTATCTTATTTTATTTATGGTTAGAAATCACCAGTTGGCCTTTTTCTTGCTTATTTGGCATCTATAGTCCCTAAAATCCTTTACGTTAACTTTGGTTTTTAGACCATAGTTCAGTTCATTAATATTTCCTGTGTAGTCACTCTGCTTAGGGAATGTTGAATTAATTGAATCTGTAGATTGATGTCTTTCATCAACTTGGAACATGCTTGTGTATTTTCACTTCTGATATCAATTCCTCTCCACATTCTCACTACTCCCCTTTTAATCACATCCCATGTGTATTCTAATTCTACCCTGAATTTTCCAATGTCATTGACCCTGTGGTTTTCTTGGAAGATTTGCTCTTGAACAGTCTTCCGTTTTAGTAAACCAGCCTTTTGCTGGAATCAAATCCTTCTTAATTACTTAATTTTTTAATTTCATTTCTAACATAAACACAATATACAGCTTTAATTTTTTAAAAAAGAGATAGAGCAGTTTGACAATAAGGAGAAAATGATTTCCTTTTGATACAATAAAGCTAAAATAGGTAGGAGAAAATTATAAATTGGATCATATTAAGTTATATGAGTAGCCAGTATTCATTGAAATTCAACAGTAAGACAGAGGGAGCATAAAACCTGAGTATCTTGTTCTTTGTACTGATGTGGACTACCTTTTGAAATGATAATATTTAGATTTCTTGGGTTAAATAAAAATGTTGTAAAATCCAGTTTCATCTGTTTGTATTTACTTTCTTTAACATGTGTTCTGGAAAATTGAAATGACATAGGTCACATTGTGATATCTCTGTTGGTCTTGGTTGGATAAAGCCATGATGTGATGGTTAATTTTAGGTGTCAGCTTGACTGGCTGCAGGGGTGCCCAGCTGGACTGTGAAGCATTATTTCTGGGTGTGTCTGTGAGGAGGTTTCTGGAAGAGATTAGCATTTGATTCCATGGTCTACATAAACAAACCCACCCTCACTAGTGTGGGTGGGCATCATCTAATCTGTTGAGGGCTCAATAGAACAAAAAGCAAAGAAAGGCTGAGTCCACTGTCTCTTCCTGACCTGGGATATCCATCTTTTCCTGCACTTGTACGTCAGAGGTCCTTGTTGTCAGGCCTTCAGACTTTGACTGAATTATATCACTGGTTTTTCTTGTTCTCCAGCTTGCAGATGGCAGATTGTGGGACTTCTCAACTCCATAACCTTGTGAGCCAATTCCTACAATAAATCTCCACTTCTATATGTTTATATATATTCTATGGTTCTATTTCTCTAGAGAATCCTGACTAATACACATGGATAACAAAGTGCATATTAAGTGCACATGGAGGAAATTTCCCAAGGCATAGGAGGCTCCTCCAACCCCGCGGGAGGAAGCAACTCTTCCCATCCAGGCAACACACATGAGCGCTCACACACACACACACACAAACACAAGTAATTTGAAAATGTGCTGAAGCTCAAACTTTCACTCTCTGCCTTATTGTTCATCACAGCAGTGATTTCTACATGGCATGTTATACATCCTTTGCCATTTATTATCTCTTTCCTCCCACTAAGACTAAATCAAACAGGGGCAGTCGGTCTGTTTAGTTATTTTGTAGATCACAAGTTTCATATCAAAGCTTTGCATGTAGTAAGTGCTCTAAAAATAGAATGACCAAATAGTTTTCCCTCCAAACTGAAACATATCAGGGAATGAAAAGGGTAACATTAATAATTATGATAAGACAACAGGAGAAATATGTGCTGAAGACAGAAATGGGGGATATAAAAGTTAAGATGAACTGATCACTTTTGCATTTTAAACAGATCACTGTGACTAGAATCTCATGATTTTATTACGAGGAGAAAGGATTTGGAATCTTAAACTATTCTTGCTAATTTACTGCAGTGTACCACTCTAAAGGTGGTGTCTTTGCATAAGAGTAGTTAAGTGGATGGATTTAAAATATTTCAGGAAGTGAATTTTTAATGTTTCAATTTTATATGTATATAAATATAAAATATATATTGTACACATAATATATGTGAGCCCTTTATGTGTGCAAAGCCATATGTGAACAATATTGTGGGAAAATTTGGAAAATCCATATTGGTCTTGTCTTCATGGAGTATCCAGTTTAGTGAGAAAGAACTAAATCTTGAAAGAAATAGATAATAATGCACATATAACTAAAATAGAAAAAAAAATCAACAAAGAGGAAAAATGGAGTTTTATAAATTGGCTTACTAGAGTAGGAGAGTTCACTGTGTGGAAATGATATTTTGTATGAAATCTGAAAGATGATTAGAAATAATTCAAAAGTGGATAACCTGTAGGTAGATTCAGGAGGGTGGATGGGTAGTTCATTGATATGTGAGTGTGGGGTGCCAGAGTGTCCAGAGTGACACCCAGGGCTAGATGCATTATTAGCACAAACAAGTGAGTTTGGGAACACTGAGAGAGAAGCAAATTATTTTGGGGAAGTGATTTGCTCAACTTGGGACCTGGTCATTGTGAGTTGAGTCATCACTGATGCCGTGAGTGTGCAGGTAGATAAATGGGTCTGGGGGTCAGAGTTAGGTCTCTGCTGATTCTTTGGACATATTTGGCTCATTAGTGGTATTTGAAGCAGGGGAAATGTATGGTGTTGCCCCAGGAGGGTGCAGATGGGCAACAGGTGTCTGAGCAGGGCTGACTTCCGGGAAGGATCAGTCATTGTGGGGTGGTCATAAAGAGAAGCCAAAAAGTGCCTCAGGAAGTTCAGACAGGCAAGAGCAGGACAGTGTAGGGTGGTGGATCCCAAGGACAAATAGGCTTTTAAAATGACGTTGAAGTCCACAAGGTCACATGCTACTGCAGAGCATGTCAGACAAATCATGAAAAGTCCCCAGTGGATTGGTAAGAGACATGGCTTGTGAGGTTAGCAAGAGAAGCATCCACAGAATGGGGATGGGCTTGAGTGTGCACTGTGCAAACAGAGGCATTTGGATATATGTGAACTTTTCACAGCGGATCCCTGGCAGGAGGACAAGAGGAGGGGCATGGGGGGTGAGGACTGTTAGGAATGCTGGATGAGGGATTGGTTTGTAGATGGTAGAGATTTGTGCATATTTGAAACCTGAGGGATGATTGCAGTAGGGAAGTGATGGAAACTGCAACAAATGTGGAGGGCATAATGTCATTGAAATTGAAGAATGAGATAAAAATCAGAGTGGTTTCCGCAAGAAAGAAATTTCTTTGGATATAGCAACAGAAAACGTGTGATAAATCAATTCCTTATGAGGAATATTTGTAGATCTGATGACTAGAGAGTGAAATAGTTCTTGTTTGATGGTTAACAAGTTATGTGTGAAATATAGAGTAGGTCAGGAGAAAATAGAGATTTATGGAACTTGAGAAATGGAAAGAAATTGACAGAGCATTCAGGAAGCATTAGAGAAATGCATATAGGTCCATTGGTGGCTGTGATTCTCTGTTGGGATCCACAGGCTCCTGGTGCATTCTCTCTTCAGTGCAAGTGTCAACATGGCATGGCAGGTATTTGGAATCATCTGAAGTGGGCGGCTTGCAATGCAGATATAATGGCAATAAGGAGTCTGCGAGTATGGTCAGTGGATGATTGAAATGATGGACTGTGGAATGCAGGATTAATAGAGAGGAGTAGGAGAAGAGAAGCAAGGGGGTTGTGAAGATATGCTTACTGGAGTAATATACTTTCTCGAAGAATGGTTACTTAGAGGGGAGTTCTTTGTGTCAAAAGTGGAAATGTGGAAATTTGTGGTGGGAATATGGTGTTTCTGAGTTACTGATTTGGGAGCAGGAGAATTTTGGGTGAAGATAGGATCAGGGTGTGGAAGTGAATGACTAAGGATGGAATAGTGAATAATTTCATTAGAGATGAGGCCGTAAAGGAGCTGTGGAGTCCTTGGAACACTGTGTCCCAATAACAGTGGGCTGTGGGGCACTGGCATGTGTGTATTTGACCATGACAGAGAGAGGAGGAGAGGAATATCCTGAAGCAAGATGGCGGAGGGAAGTTGGTCTGGATTTGACACTGGATAATGACCTTGAGCTTTCTGTCCTTGTCTCACATCAGCTTGATGGTGTCACTGAATCCTGTTCTCCACGTGTGGTCCCTGTACCAGCAGCATCAACATCACCTCTTAGAAATGACGATTCTCCGTTTCTTCCCCAGTCCTACTTGGGTTGAGGTCCAGCACTCTGAGTTTTAAAAACCCTCCAATGATTGTGATGCACAGTGCGATTTGAGACACATGTGTTCAGGGAGAGAAGGAGGGTGGACTATCCACATGAGCTGAGAACGTTCTCCGTGGATGGTAGTCTTCATCCTCCATTTTGTTCAAAGTTCACATTTTATTTTGTTCTGAAAGAGAAAGCTCAAAAAATATGCCCAGACTTCATAGTGGAAACAGTAAGACCAAGAAACTAAACCCAATCAGAAAACTAAAGTTCTACGCACCTGAATCCTAAGTAGCTGCATATTCCAGAGGCCAGTTACTGGACTAACTTCCCATCCTGGCAGTGAGGTCAGATGCAGTCAGTGGGAGGAGACCTTGGAGAAGCCCCAGCAAGTCTGTGGATACAGTAGACTGCAGGGACTCCAGGCCTGCAGCAGTGAAGGAGAACTCTTAAGTTCTTTGGAGTCGCAAATACCTTTGAAACAGTCGCACAGGCTGCTCCATGTGAATCTCTGGACCATGCTAGGGCCGAGGGATCTGCACACCAGCCCTGAGCCCACCAGGGCCACTGTCCATATTGGGCAGAGATGAGTCCAGGAATGGGTCTGGGCCACTCACAGCCCCTCTGCAGGCAACGGGCATCTTCTAGAGATATCAGGAGACAGACACAGAAAGTGAAGAAAAGCATGGGAGAGACTGACTGTGGCCTCAAGGACAGACGAGATTGCCGGGGAGCCAGAGAGAGCAAGGAGCCAAGAAAGGCATCCTGAAAACACAGTGAGGAAGGCAACATCGGTGCTGAAGAAAAGGAGAGTGGTGCCGTTGAGAAATTCCCCATGAGACAGGCTTGACTCTCACAGCATCTCTTTGTAACATCCATCGTGATCTTGACGTTTCATGTTAAACCTCAATTTTTATTTACCATGAGTTTTCTCCTTTTTATATTAAAATTGAGAGGATCATTGTAGCTGAGGAATTAGTGTTTTGAACTTAGATTTGTTTTTTCTAGAACTGACACTCAATGAAGAGATGATACCTACTTGAATGAGATTTGTCTTTTAATGTATATTAAACCCGATGCCATAAATGTTTATTATGATTTTGCATCTAATTAGTTTTTTTTTGTTTTTTTTTTTTTTGCTGAGAAAGATTAACCGTGAGCTAACATTTGTTGCCAATCTTCCTCTACTTTGTGTGTGGGTCACCGTCACGGCATGGCTGCTAATGAGTACTGTAGGTCCGTGCCTGGTAACTGAACCTGGGCCACCAAAGCAGAACATGCCAAACTAACCACTCGGCCAGGGGCCAGCACTATGAATTTGCATCTAATTACAACATAAAATACATCAATCTTTCTCTTCACTGTCACATGGTAATTCAGACATAGGTGATTTCTATATCATGTATTAAGTATCTCTTATCTGTTACCTGGCAAACTTGTGTAGCTTTGATTTTGGAATCTCCAGAATGAGCATACCCCCTGGGGGCATTATTTTCCACTTAGAGAACCTTGGCAGCAGGCTCATTGCCTTCCTTCCCACACTAGATCCAGAGTCGTGGAAATGGGTTCGCCTTGCACACAGCACAGAGCACATAGGAATTACTCAACAAACATGTGATAAGTGAATAATTGGTGGCATCATCAGGTCATTCACAGAAGCCAGACTGAGAGAGAGCTTCCTTAGGTCAGGAAGGAGAAGCATTCCTTTATATTTGTGAGGTTTTAATTTGTAACATTGTAATGTGAACAGCAAGTATACTATTTTTATCAAAATTGTGTTCTGAAGGTTTTCAAAAATCTCTAAATCTCAGAGTAGAGAAAAATCAATCTCTGTGAATCTGTTACTTGCTTCAAAGATTGTCAACTCGTATACCATCTGGCTTTGTTTATCCTCACACCAAGACCCCAAGAATTAACCAGCTGAGATGGCTGAGAGCGCATCATTTCAGCTGTAAATATTTCCATTTCTGGTACAGATGAGGGAATTTTGGAACACAAACAAAATAACATGATCACACACAAAAATAAAAATGTCATTCGGATAATCAACTATCTAGTCAGTATCCAAAGTCTCCCAGTTTTCTCAAGGTTATTTCCTGGTTTTACATTTTATTTGAGTCAGGATCTTAATGAAACCCTTCTTTTGCAATTGGTTGATCTGTTTCTGAAGTCACTTTTAATCTCTTGTTGGTTCATGCATCTTGGGATTTGGGTGGGATATGAGTGTGTGTGTTTGTGTGTCTACACCGATGTGTGAATTCTTTCTTTCCTGGATGGGAGTGCCCTGAAAGGAAGGACCTGGGCTGTGGGAACCAGGATTTCTACTCTGCATCTGGCTGAACTGAAAAGGCCTCCCTGGGTGACACTTGCAGCCTTCAGAAAGGAGGG
Organism: Diceros bicornis minor; assembly: GCF_020826845.1. Classification (NCBI taxonomy): domain Eukaryota; kingdom Metazoa; phylum Chordata; class Mammalia; order Perissodactyla; family Rhinocerotidae; genus Diceros; species Diceros bicornis. Next base: position 230,241 of record NW_026691114.1, on the reverse strand, counting down.
GGAAGAAGTATCAAGGAATTCAAGACAATGGCCCTTGTCATACAGGGTGTTTCCAGGGCATGATGTTGTGATGTTGAAAATGCCGGGTGCTAACCCTTTAGGTGCAGGTCGTCGGGTGGGTTCTCGGCATGAGCTCTGAGCAGTGTCTGTTCACCACCCACGTGGGGAGCATTTCAGTATTTTAATTGGTAAGGTTGTGTCTGTTGTGTCTGTGGTGTCTAAGATTGGTGGCATTCCCCTGCTGGACCCACTTCTATACCTGCCCCTCTCCTGCCTCATCTTTCAAAACTCCCAACAGGAAAGTTGCACATCCCTGTAACACAAATCCATATAACCACAGCACAGACTGGGGAAAAGAACACAGCCGTCCCAGGGGCTACGTGCTCTATGCGCTCAGGCGAAGCTGCCCCTTTGGGACAAGTCAGTAACAACACGACTGAGTGTGTAAACTAGTGATTGGCTGAGACCATGGACCTGAGAACCTCATGGGCCCAGATGTCACCCAGGGCAGCAAGGGCTGGTGTGGGTCATTCCGTGGACAGGATTAAGGTCTATTGTCCTGGCAAACCAGAGCTCACCCCTGACCCATCAGGCCCAACTGGGGAGGAATGGCCACGATGTATATGACAGAGAGGCTGGGGGCCTTCTAGGGAATTTCTACCCTAAAAGAATCCTACAGTGAAGTGCAGGGATGCTGGAAATCCTATTTCACAGGGAACAGTGACGTTTATAGAACAAAGTCCTGTTGTAGGTTTAAAAGCTGCATCATGAGTCTTTCCCTCTAGACATGAAACAAGCGGGAAAAGGACTTCCAAGGGCATGGGCCAGGATCCTAGGAGGATTCCAGTCTAGGCGAAGGGTGAACAGGGAGCCCTAGAGGCGGCCTGATGGGGATGTCCTGTCGGCCCTTAGTCCATCTGCACACGGTCTTCCTCTGTCCTTGTCCGTTCCACATGCAAACTTTTATCTTTTTACATTTTTTCCTCATTTAGTGTTGATGCAAATCCAGACACTGATTAGAAAATGGCAAGTTCCAATATCTGATCAAAGACCCTCAAGAAGAGAAGCAAAAAACATTCCTTCTAGCTGGAAAGCTGTAGAAAGACAGCCACTGTCCTGGGGAAGGACATGGTCCTGGTAAGTGCTATTTGAAAGACACCCACATTTCAGTGGTTATTGCTCTGCCTGGGAAAGTCCCTCCAACCTCTACATCCAAGGAGATCTGAGGGGCTGTCTCTGCTCCTGGCCCAGGTGAACCACACTGAAATGCACCTGTCCTCTGAGGAAGGGGGACTTGAGGGTTTCATTCAGTAGCCATGGAGGAGGCTGGCCCTCCTCCCTTCTCCCACATACAATAAGCTGTGACCATACACAAGTTCTTAATTCAAGGAGGAAAGTGAGATTCTGTGTCTCATTTACATGAGCAGAAGAAGTGAAATAACCACACCACAACACCCAGGTTGTGACAGAAACAGGATATAACGTAAGAGTCAAATCTACCATTTACTATTAAAGAAATAATATCACTCCTCCCCAATGGGTTAACAGTGGCTGGCGTGGAGATGTCAGGGAGTTGGAGGGGGTGGTGCCCTCCCTCTGGGGCTTTAGGGGATACCAAGGAAAGTCTTAGGATGTCCTCGTTCACTCAGGGTGGGAAGAGCTGGCCCGGTGCACCCCGAGGGTCCCAGTGTCCCTGCTGGTCAGGAGGAGCTGCACTTGTGGTCTCCAGAGTGTGACGGCTCATCACCAAGGGCATGGTGGCTGAAGAGAAGAAACAGACTATTTTGGGGATCCTTCCTGAGATTCATGGCACAACTCCCTGCCCCACAACACTCTGATCCAAGCCTTGTACCGAGTGCTCAGTCCATCAACAGCACCCCGTTTGTCCCTGATGCAGGAGGCATCATTTAGCATCACCCATTTCAGAGGATGCAACTGAATCCCAGAGAGGAGAGGGGAGCGGCCTGTCCCAGGCCTGGTCAGTATTGGAGCTGGGATCCAGTCCCATGCTTAGCCCGAAGCTGTACTGTGCCCCTGGATTCAGTCGCTCCTGGTCCCAACACTCACTTGGCCCTGATGTCCGGTTCTTCCTTCTCATGAAGAGCCGCATTTTGCTCGCCTTCTGGTGTGCGGGCTCCAGCTGGCAGGAGACCCAGTAGCTACAGGACAGAGTGGACCTGTGAGCTACCAGGAGCCACACCTCAGGTGCCCCTCCCAGAGCCTGCCAGCAGCTGAGTGCTGGTGCCCCATGGGTCACCACGCTACGAGTTCTGTGGCTGATCAGCGAGCCAGGCCACAGGCTCTGGAGCTGGCCATCAGAGAGAGTCTGCCCTGCCCTCACCCAACTCCTGTCCCCTCACCTCTCATGGACACTGATGGGCTCCATGGCCTGGAACCAGGCACCAAATCGCTCGTCGAGCTCCAGGTTATATGCATTTGCAGCCTGCTGGAGCAGCTGGATCCTCCGGATGACTTTGAATTTCTGGGAGGAAGGACAGGATGCAGACAGGGCTTGGGTGGGGAACGCTGCCAGGGACTTGTGCGGAGTGAGGATCTGGTCTGGGGTCTGTGCTCACTCGGGAACCCTCCTTCCTTCCCGCTCCATTCAGGACTTGCCTGTCCTCACAGTTGGCTTGAATTAGTTCCTCATCCAGGAAGGTGTCCTTGATGCCAGCCCCTCCCGCACCCGCCAACGTGATGGGATTCCCAGCTTTGTGGATCTGACTCTCCCAATAAATGTAAGACCCAAGGGATGAGGCCAGAGAAAGTCTTGCCAGGAGAGGTCTTGCCAGGCGAGGTCTCTGATTTCCACATCCCCACCCTTCCCATAGCTGCTCACCTCACACCATTTCTGAAAGTTGACCCAATTTCCCTGGAAGGGAGACAGCCAATGTCCATCAGAAACAGCCCCCTAAGTCCATAACCAAGCCCCATCCCACCCCTTCTCAGGCTGCAGGAATGTCAGGGCCCAGCAGAGGGCAGACCTTCCACAAAGAGAACTTGACACTGGGCCAGGCTCTGGGCTCCAGAGCAGGAGGGACAGGGGAGCTGAGGCCAGAGACTTTTTGTAGCACACCCTCTCTGATGACAGACGGGGAGACTGAGGCCTCAGGGAGGAAGGGACAGCTGGAACACAGAAGTGCTTCCTCACTTGCAGGGGCTGATGGCACTCCCCCAGGGGCAGGGCCTGAGGGGGAGGCTGAATCCATCTCAGACACAGCCTCCTGCAGCTCTGCAGGCAGGCAGCTATGAGCTTCACCAGCCCAGGTAGACTGGTGGGGGGCTTATGCGGAGCATCTATTCACGCATTGCTAAGATGGGACTGACTCCCCAACTCCCAGGGGTGGCTATGGGGCTCTCATGAGAGGAGGTTTGCCATGTACTGAGAACTCAGGTCCCAGTGCAGGGCTCTCGCCTCCCAAACCTCAGGATCCTGCTCCCTGGCCCCACCTCCAGGCTCACTCACTTCCAGATCATCTGCCATCCCAATGTCCAGCAGCTTGAGGTGATAGAGGAACATGCCCAGGAAGGGGACGACACCCTGTGAAATCAGGGTGGGAGTGGTGAGATGAGTCCCACCTCTCAGGTGCCCCCATGGACCCTCCCCCAAATCCCTTCACCCCAGCCTCCTGCCCACCACAGACTCCCACAGAGAACAGCCTAGGACCCTCAGCGGCCTCCCCCCAGTTACCCCCTCCAGGACCACCCAACTTCCCCAGTCACCTCCCAGGGGCGGCTTTTGGCAAATCCCAGGGTATGTGGTCCCTGCCCCTCCCCTCCCTAACCCATCCTGGGCCCAGCCCTCCCAGGCCTCCTCCTGGTCACTTCCAGGGCAGGCCTTTCAGGCTCTTTGGCTCCTGGAGCTGGGCTGGAGGAGGAGGGACCCCTCTCTTAGGGAGGCCTCCAGCCGTGAGGTGAGTGACCCTTCGTCTGGCACCTGGATCCTCCCCCTCAGGCCAACTCACCTGCTGCTGCTGTCTCTCCTGGGCTCCCTGGGGGTCCATCTGCAGGGTGGCCCTCACAGATATCACCTCCTGCAGGGTCAAGGACAGGCTCAGGGAGGCCATGCTATATTCCCCGTGTCTCCCAGGCCCCTGATCCTGGACCCTGGATATCTGGTGTCTATGGCTGCTCCCATTCCAGGGTGCCCTGATTCTAGATCCCTCCCAGCTCCAACACTCCCTCCTCTGTGCCCTCAGGCCTGTCCAGGCCCCTAAGCCTCTCTCCTCATCAGGAAAGTGTGAGGAGGACTCCCCATGCCTCCCAGGGTCCCCTGAGGACTCAGTGTCATCTGACTGTCACCAGTGCTGTCCCCTCCCCCCTCGAGGAGGAGGAGCACAAAGCTGCTGCACATTCCTCTCCCCCTTGTACCTCATCACCTCTGTGAGGCCTGCACCACAGATCATCTCCCTCCATTTCCCAGATGAGGAGACCGAGGCCCACAGAGGGGCAGTGACTTGCTCAGGGGCCCACAGAGGAGACCGCTCCCCCTCCCAGCCAGAGGCCCTGGCCCCCGGCCTTCACTCCTCCTCCAGACACACCTCAGACCAATGTCCTGTCCTCTGGACTCTCGGGGTGTGTTGAGGCCCTCAGTCAACATGAGCCATGGATGGAGAGGCACAAGGTGTCTCGGGGTCCCATGCAAGTGGCTTCTGTGTTTTCCAGCCCCCTGGGATTCTCTGACACCAGGCTGGACCTGAGGCCATGCCAAAGTCCTCAGCTCCCTAGGATCCCCTCAGGATAGTCCCTGCACAGAACTCCTCCTTCACTCACTCAGGAAGGGGACCTCCGTGTGCCACATCTGAGTGACAGTGTAGGGGGTGACCACGGCACTGTGTAACGGTGACATTTGCATCCTTTTTCGCTTGGAAACTTCTAATGTCCCTTCTCCTTTCTCAGCTCTCATGTTTGAAGTCTGTGGTCTGAGCCTTTGCACAATCCTTAGGCACCTCCTGCCAGGGCCTTGATGGAGGCCATTAAGAATCTGTCAGGAAGGCCCATTAAGAATCTGTAGGTTCCTCGATAATTCTCATTGCCATCTGGGGCGTATCCTTGTCGACAAGGCACCGGGGGAGACTCACTGGTTTGTCAGCAGTGACCAAAATCGGGCTAGAGTGCACAGTCCCAGAGAGCACACAGTTCTGTCCCAGATCCACCATTTGGCCCAAGGCTGTGCAGCCCCTGTGTCCACAAGACCTGTGTGACCTCATAGTGCCCATCCCTGGGACAGGCAGAATGCCCTCCCCTGCGAGCTGCAGTGAAGACAGAAGGAGCAGCAGGGGCCTGGCTTCCTGAGGACAGACTGGGCTGCTTTAGGAAGAAAGGAACCCCCACCCACTCCATCCACCCACCAGCCTGGAGGATGATGAGGGCCAGCTGATGGGTTCCCATGGAAGCCAGACACCTGCTCATTCTGCCAGCTCCTCATCTCTTGGAACAGTCCAGGCGACACCACTGTATCCCGTGACCAAGGCCTCCTGCCCCAAACAGTCCCCACCTGCCCCTGCAGCTCACACCCCCCGCTTCCCGTCCAGCTGGACAAGACAGACCGTTATTTCTCGGGGAACCTTAAGTGAAAAACTTACCAAAGCACATCCTGCCTGGTCCCTCCCCACCTCACCTCCCATCCTTCCAGTTCTCCAGCCTCCACTCACCTCCTTGAGAAGCTTCCTGCTCTCCCGGTGGCATGTTTGGAGGATGTTTTTAAGTATTTGACAGTTCTTCCTGAGGAGGGAAAAAAGAAACACTGTGGAGTGGTTTGAGGGTAAATCCCATTTGTTTGAAAACCCAGAAGATCCAGACAGCCTGGATAAGCATTTTCACTGTGTCCTCTGAGCCCTAAGGTGTCTGGGAATGGGGAGGGGGCTCTCCTATTGTCACCTTGGGCCTCCATTCTCTTATTTTCTCAGCAGATGTGTTTTAAATAGTCTTAATTTCATGTGGACAGAGAGTTCTGTTGCTGCAAACACTTGAAAATCTTCAATTTGGTTCAAGCCATGATCTGTCACTTAGGGAAACTGATTCCTGAAGCAGAACCACTGTCCTAAGTTTTCAGAAAGACTTGAAGCCTGCCAACCAGGTCAGACCCTATCCCCAGGGTTTGCTGTCTCCCAGGAGCTCCCAGCTGACTGAAGGGCAATGCCAGCCCTGTGGGGGGTGTCTGGTCCACCCAGGTGGTGCTCGCATGGAGAGAGGTCTACCCACCTGGACACCTGTCTCCACGTCTCTTTTAAACGTTGAATGGAGGGGCCCTCCAGAGCCCAGAGGATCGCATGGAGAGAGGAAAGGTTCCTCAGGCCTTGGCATTCCTGGGGAAGGGAAGAGAATGAGCTGTGAGGGGGAGCTGGAGCCCTGCTTCCTGTGGCTTCTGTCGCCTCATTGACATCTCCTATCGTGGATGAGACAGCAGCTCAGGGACCCGGGAAAGGCACAGCTGGAACCTGATGAGGAATACTTCCAGGGAGGATGATTTCAGCTCAAGCCAAGAAAGGAGCTCAGGAAGGGGTGAGCTTCCCACCACTGGGACCAGGAGTCAGGTCATCGAGGCCTGGCAGGAGGGGCCTAAGGATTGTGCAAAGGCTCAGACCACGGACTTCAAACATGAGAGCTGAGAAAGGAGAAGAGGCAGTTCCCCCGACTCCAGAGAGGGGCTCCCAGGGCCTCCCACATCTTACCTTGGCCACCTGGATCCAGAGCCCCACCACCCTGGCCCTGTCCTGGGCCGTCATGCTCAGGTCCCCAATGCAGGTGGTGACTATACATTCGACCACTCTGTTAAAGTGGGTTATGGTGGCATGGATGCTGGGTGCCAGGTGCTCATTGCCCCTGTTGTCACACTGGGACCAGATGGAGTCCAGGAAGTCGTGGGGCATCACTGTCTTGAACAGCTCCTGGGGAGGACAGGGAGTGTCACCCAGCCCTGCCACAGCCCAGCTCAGCATCCGCAGCCCCCAGTCCCAGGCCGGGCCAGTGGTGAGAGCTGGAGCACAGGAAGCTGAGAATGCGGCCTGAGGCTTGTGGGAGTCCCTGGGTGTTGCCTGTGTCCCCTGAGGGCACCCAGCACAGGACGACCCCGGAACCTATACTGTGGCGCAGGGAAGTGGCATTTGCTCGCCGCCCAGTCTCACTTCCTCCAAGCACCAGAACTCGGCTCCTGCTTGACCATCTCTAGGGGCATCTTCCACCCATTCTGACCATCCTGGGGTCTGACTCTCTTTCAGATGCACATTCCCCCAAGGCAGCAACAACCACGGGCTTTGTTTGTCTGCCTTGTAGTCATGTACACATGAAGTGCCTAATTAGTGCTGAGGCTGTTGAGGCCTCCTGGGCAAATGAGTGAACTACCCAAGGACGAGACAGCACTTCAGTGTGCTCCCCTCCCCCACCAAAACGCAGACTCTGCCCAACTTCCTCTCTGCTCCACCTCATCCACCTGCACAGCCACTCTGCATGGCAGCTGCTCTCAAAGTCCATCCCTACTGTCCACATGAGGACAGCAAAGGCTTGGGAGTTAAGAAGGCTGCTCAGGTCACATGAGGGTAAGTGGGGAAGCAAAAGGTTGGAGCGAGATCATGGGATTCTGGATCAGGAAATGGCAGGTGTGGGGCAGCTGATGGCACAGGGAAGGCCGGCCCCACCTGCCCTGAGAGCCCCGCTGCTCACCACATCCATCAGTGTCAACTGCTCTGCCACCAGCCGGGGAGGGAACTCCAAGAAGTCAGGCTTCTCCTCCCTCAGCAGGTTCTTGGAGGTCACATCCCAGGGGCAGGTGGGCTCTGGGGCTGGATCTGGCTCTTCTGTTATCTCTCCAGGTGGAGGGAGGATTCTCCCTGGAGCCAATGGTCCAGCTGGCTCCAGCTCAGGAGCTGGCACTGGGGCTGGAGCTGAGGTTGGTGGTGGCTCTGGCTCCAGCTCTAGCACAGGTGGTGGAACTAGAGCTGGAGCTGGATGTAGCCATGGAGCTGGCCCTTGCTCTGGCTCTGGAGCTGGAGGGAGCTCTGGAGATGGTACTGAAGCAGGAGAAAGAAACAGTGTCACTCAAGTAGCTGACTTCCCCTGTGCCTGTCAAAGCCAGGAAAGACCCCACTGCCTTGAAGGGAACCAAGCCTCTGAACACTCTGCAACTTGTCTTCCCAGACTGCAGTCGCCTCACCTTCCAGCTCTGCCTCAAAAGGCCGTGGATGCTCCAGCTGGACCTGGAGAAGGTAGGCGTGGCCCTGAAGCCCCGAGCCAGGCAAGCTGAGATGCAGAGAGGCCAGCTTCATGCTGAAGCAGGGATAGTGCAGGAGCTCCCAGAAATCCTGCCCTGGGTCCAGGCAGGTTCCCACCAGAGAAGAGATGGCACTGGGGGAGGCAATTGGGCAACAGAGTCAGAGGCCTGGGCTTTCCCTCCACGCTTCTCACCCAAGGCACCCTGGCTTGGGACTGGGCCCTATGCCTGCCCCTCTCCATCCAGGTGAGAGCCACATGGCAGCCCTGACCCCTGTGAGGCTGTCCTGGCAGTGGCAGGCCTGCTTATCCAGCAGGTTGACACAGAGTCTGTTGTGACTCTCTTCCCACTGACACTCTTCTCCTGAAGGTCTGGGACACAGCCCACCCCGGCCCTCCATGCACTTGTGCAACTGGATTGAGCACTGAGACAAATTTGTGAGCAGGTTGCTCACACACCTCCTGTTCTGGGCCTGGAGGCGGTGGTCAGAAGAGGTAGATGTGGAGAAGGGGAGGCAGATTCAAATGGGTCTGTGGTGGGAATGGGTTTCTAGGGGAGAACTCAGCCCAGCCACCCCTCTGGTTCCCAGGGGTCCTGGCACCCATCCATAGCTCTTTGACTCCTGTCCTCCTGGAGTGGAAGCCACCGGGCCTCTGCCTTCCCATGGGAATCAAAAGATGCGTGAGATGCGGCTTCTGACAGGCTCCCCTCAGCCACAGCCTCCATCTCTCCCCCCACAGCTTGTTCTTTAGAGACAGGAGGCCGTCCTTCTGCACCCAAAGACCACTCACTTTTTTAGGTGGTCCTGCGCTCTGCCCTCCTGGCTGGAATAAGGGGAGATGCCTCCAGATGTAAAGGAAGCTATGAGGGCATCCCTTGGGATGGACGGTGGATGACAAGACCTGCGAATGATGTCTAATGTCAATGTCTGACTCTCAGACGGAAATTGAGGCCACGCATTGTGTCTCCTTCATTCACTGAGTTTACTGTCTCCAAATGTCCTGCATGCAGTAGGTGCTTAATCTACATGGTTGAATGAATGTAGTCCACCCAGAACCATCCCAGACACCTGAGTGGGCCTAGGGCCTCTCTGCTGCCCCAGAGATCCTTGATTGGCTACCTCAAGGAAAAGGACCAGGACCAGCTGGATGGAATCTCCAACTCCTTGACAGGGTGCTTTCCATGTGCTTTTCCAAACTCAGAAAGGCCGCATCTCAGAGATGGGTGAGGCAGACTACTTTTCATGGGGAAGAGAGAAATAAACACCATGAACAACCACAGCACGTCCACAGCCCTCTCTGCAGAGCCAGGCATCAGGTAAGCACCCGCCATGGCTGATCCCATGAGTTCCTACAAGATCCCCAGGAAATTTATCCTTTCCCACCCTACTTTTCAGAGGAGCAAACTGAGGCTCAGAGAGATTTGGTGACACTCCCAGGACACACAGCTGGCAGGGGGCAGAGTCACCACTGTGCTGAGGAGGGAGTGGCCACTCACCTAGTAAACAGCTGGTCCTTGACTTGGTGGGATGTGTCTAAGGCCGAGTAGTTGACCACGAAGGTGGTGAAGCTAGAGATGTTCCTACTCAGGAAAGCTGGTGCGATGGACTCTGTCAGCTTCTCCATCATGCCTGTCTGGAGGGCCCGCATCCTGCAGGCCTCATTTAAATTCACGGTGGACTCATCCTCACACTGAGGGAGAGGAGGAGGGACATACACTCAATGACATCATGGTGAACCAGCGGGAGAATTGAGGTGACTTTCTACCCTCCTGTGTAGCTGGTGGGAAGGAGTGGAGGTCCAGATTCCTTTGGGAGTGGGACTGTGGAGCACTCTAATGAGAAAACCCCGGGGGGTTCCAGGGGAGACTCAGATTTGAGTCTGCATTCTAGTAGTGCCTTGGTCATCTCAGAGTCCTGGGTATGAAGACCCCTCTGCACCCACACTCACATCAGACCAGCCCTCTTCATTGATGGACTGGTGCACCTGTGTCCTCTCCAGGGAGATGGCGAACTGGAAACCATCTACCAGCTCCTCAACTATCACTTGGGTGCAGCTCTGCAGTGACAGTGCCCAGAAGTCAGGCCAGGAGGCATCAGGGGCCTGCCTGGACTTTGCCACAGAGGGAAACCCCACCACAGTTCAGGCACAGAGGGGCATCTGCATAGTCTCCATCAGGGAAGGAATGTGAACACCTCGATGGCCTGGGATTCACATGTGGGTAGAAGAGCTTGGTCCCCAGCAATCACCATCCTCTCCTGCAGCCAAGATCTTCAGTGTGAACATGACACACAACCAGATCTCCACCATTTAGCTACCTCCTCCTGCTCAGGGTGGTTCCTCCTCATACTACCTTCTCTAACTCCACCTCCCACATACACACACACGCACACACACACACACACACACACAATGAGGGTCAAGGGGTGTGGGGCTGTCCATTTGGGATCACAGTTGTGTCCTGACCTAGAGTGGCCTGCCCTCGGCTACGCTGTTACCTGATGGTTCCTCCTGCCAAAAGGCCACAGACATTCGAGGTGAGGGCTGAGCCAATGTCTAAAGCGACTTAATATGCTCTCATTCTTGGCTTTCCGGGGGCCAGAGCCTCGGAAAGTCACGGGACAACACGAGAACATCCTGCTGTGTCGAGTGTCTCCACTCAAATGAACTGGACAGGAGGCTGTGGTTACAGTGTGGGTGCCTGGTAACCAGAGTTCTAAGTTCTGTTGGGGGCTGTCACCAAGGAAGTGAGGTCACTTCTTCAAGGTTCTATTACTTGGCCCCTTCCTTCAATCAGACCCACTCAAAGCCCCCGCTAGGCTGTTGGCTGCTCTCCCTCCTTGCCCATGTCATCTCCATCACTGTACTCAAATATCCATCACCACCCTCCCCACAGCTCCTTGGACATGGAACCAGTGGCCAGCTTTGAGGAGACAGAGCTGAAGTCACACCTCTTTTATCCTACCGGTTCTGTGTCCTGGAAAAGCCACTGTGCCTCTCAAGATCTCCCCAGTCTCCCAACCTGCACAATGGGGATGGTGCTAAAAACAGCTTTCTAGGAACATCGTCAGGTGTATATGAGATGATACCTACAACACCTGTGGATTGCTGTCACATGTGTCTAATGCTGAACCTCCCATCTATGTCAGTTCCACCTGTGCAGCCTCCACAAACCCCCACTCCATACTTCTTGTCACACATCATTGGCCTGAATTTGGTCTGGTCACTCTTATCTGCAAGAAGGGTTAGGAATTTTATCTTTTAGTTTGTTGAATTGCCACCCAAAATAAAACTGATTCTCTGTTCTGAATATTAAGGGAGAAGGTGAACAGTGGAAACTACCCGTGCTCTCGCCCTACACTAACCTTCAAGTTGAAGGGAAGGAAATGAACTTTTCAGATGAATCAAGCATGTATTTACCTACCACAGGCTCTCTTTTCTTGTTGTTTATTCATCCACAGAGAACAAGAAGTCTTGCTTCCAAACCAGAATGTATGAGACGTCCACTGCCCTCTGTTCCCAGCAGAATGACCAGAACCAATTTGTTGGCTTTTATTTGCATGGCCCTTGTAAGTAGATCTGAGAACATTCTTTCTATGTCCTTCATAGAGTGGGTCTGGGAGAGTCTGAGGTTGTAGAGAATTGTAGGCAAATATCAGGCTCCTGAAAAACTGAGTCAAATTTGAATCTCTGTAATTCAAAGGAGAGTGTTATCAGCATCATGGTAGAATAAGATACCTCCTGTTTTTCTACTGCTGCACTAACAATGCTTTGGCATCCATCCATAGACAAAAGTGCCTTTGTGGGTGAAGTGGGATCCAGCACCATATGCCAAGGGACCCAGAGGGAGTCTCACCCAGCCATGCATCTGGTAATAGGCAGACAGACCTCGGTCCCAGCTCTGGACCCTACAGTGGCCCGTGAACCAGCTCAAGCTCCTTTCAGCTGCTGCATGGAAACCCCTGAAAACACTGTCTTAGATCATGACACACAGAGGAGAGGGCCTTTGTGGAAGTCCAGGTTTCAAGAAGAGAAGTTCCAGCCCTCTGTTGGAACACAAAAGTATGAGTGTGGATGGGTTGAAGAGTTTGGGGGCATTGGCAGCTAGGTACTCTTAGAGGGCTTTAAAGGATGTGGATCCTGTAACTGCACTGAGCACTCCATCAAGAAGTCTCCCATGACTTGTGGGGTATGCCTCACCCATGCATCTCCCCAGCTGGCCCTTAGGCACCCCCAGTGCTCTACGTGCCTCACATACACACACCTCCACCCTAGGGCTTCTTCCCTGTGTATGCTCCCAACAGTGGTGGTTAGAGTGAATTTTGGAGGACAGCTAGTGAGCACGTACAGAAACTTGGTCCAAATCCGCAGGCCAGAGAGAGACCACAAACTTGAGTTTTGTGGAATACAAAAGGGAGGCTGTCAGCGCCCAGCCTATTACATCACAGCATCAAGAGAATGCATACAAGCTGGAGAATTCTGCCATTAATGAACAAATTAAAAATGCTGGGATTATACTGGTATAACACATTAAAACACAAATGTATTATTGAAACATATATTAAGTTTTAAAAAATGACATTTCAAATGTTGGAAAAATTAAGTTTGAGAAACCTTGTAGGTGGTCAGTAAACATCTGTCCCTCCCTCCGTCTCCAGAGCAGCCGTATGTATATATATAGATACACACACACACAGATAAACATTCCCCCTATAAGTTCTATATATAGAGCGAAGCATATGTGCGTGTGTGTCCACAAACACTCATACATATATATAATGCATGTACCTATGTATATCACATAGATGTATGTATACATGATAGAATACTCACATGCACATGTGTATATCTCTACAATTTCACCTTCAATAAGGTAAATTTCCGGTTTGTATTGACTCTAAATAACTCTGCATTTTAACTTGTTAGGTCTGTTTCGGTGTGTTTTCCCCCAACTTTCTGGTTAGTCCTCTGGGCACTTCTCAATTGGATAACTGTTATGGTTTTCATTCGTTGTTGTGCTTTCATTTTCTCTTTTTAATAAACATATTTGTTGAAATATGACATACAATCAGAATAGAGCACAAACCCATGTGTAAAGACTGATAAGTTATTAAAAAGTGTACACATGTGTTAACACCACCCAGGCCAACAAACAGAACATGACCAGTTCTGTTTATAGTAGATTATACATGATATATATAATAGATAATAACCGCAGTTACCCAGATTATTATTTCTCCTTTTTCAGGAAGTAGCACACTGAATGGCAATGCTTAAAGCAAATTTGGTCATGATGTGGCCTGCTTCAAATATGTAGCTGGATTTGGAAGGTTAATTTTTTTTAGGAATACATGAGTTTAGTTCCAGAAAAAAAGAGGCTTGTAAATTTCCTTTCCTGTAATGACCTTGTAAGATTTTTGTAGCAAAGTTAAGCTATTCTCATAAAATAAATCAAAAAGTTTTTCCCATTTTTCCTGTTCTGTGGAAGAGCTAGAGTCAATGTGTATTATTTCTCTCCTGAATGTTTGGTGAAATTTGCCAGCAGCGGTGTTGGCCACGATGAAATGTGGGAATGTTTTAAACTATGGATTCAGTTTCTTCTTTAGATATGGGACTATTCAGATTTCTCATTTCTTCTTGAGACAGTTTTGGTAACTTTCATTTTCCTGGCAATTTGTGAATTTCATCTAAATGTTCAAATGTACTGACATGTTATTTATAATGACAAGTGTGTTGTCAGGGAAGGTCTGGGATGAGTCTCCTGGGGGCGGAAGTCAAGCTCAACTCATGTGTCCCCGCAGCTTCAGGCACCTGGATGCTGGAGGGAGAGCTTGTTCTCATTGCAGGACGAAAGGCTGAATGCTTTTCTTTTCGCCCTCTGCTCTCCATTCACACCAGCTCAGGAGACCTTGTTCCTGGCCAAGTTGGCGTGCAGGCAACGACCCATGTAAATTCTTCCAGGCCAGGTGGATATTTGGAATTTTTTTCTCAAATGTTCTCTTGAAACCACATGGCCACATTTGTATAATATTCTCTCTTTATTTTCTATTTGAGTCAGTTTTGGTAATCACATTTTCAATTTTTAAACTGTACAAAGCTGTGTCTCTTAGACTCCTAAGTGTTTTCAGTTTTAACTCCTTCAAACTTCTTCCAGATGTTCCTGCCTTACGGTGATTCCTTCTTCATGAGAGCTCTGAAGCTCTTCCTAGCTGCCTTGTTGTTGACAGTGGCAGATACACGAGTTTCATGGGGCAGAAGTTTAGGCAGTTTGATTGCCAGCCTTCTGCTGCACCATTCTCAACCCACAGATGCCGTGCTTCTCTGCTTGTCCCAGAGCCTTCAGTTGTAATTACTCTTCCTCCCCAGGGCTATCTCCAATCTCATGTTGATATTATCGCTGTTCTCTGAAGCATTTGATGATGTGTTCAAATGAACAAGCATTTTGGATCCTGAACCAAAGAACCATTTACAAAACGTACTCTGAATGTGATCTGCTTTTCCATTCATTAAACTTTTCTCATAAACTTCATCACTTTTCTCCATGTGTGTGGAATTCAGTAAGGATGTTCCAGAGCCCAGGTGATGTTACTTGATTTAGCTATAAATTCTAAGGCTTCAGGAGAGCTGTTGCCACAGATGGAATGAGTTGGCTTGGCATTCTTCCTTAATTAAGTGATTACATTGGATTTGAAGATAATTGTGGTTTGAGTCTTTTCCCTAAGGAGCCCCATCCGTCACAGCAGGTTTCAGTACAAGAACTATAAGTATGTTGTGGCCTTGGTTTTTGCCATTGAGGAAATCAACAGAAACCACCATTTTTTACCCAACATATCTTTGGGAGTTGATCTCTATAATGTCCTGCACTATGAACAGAGGACACTGGAGAGTTCACTCACTTGGCTCTCAGGGCTGGGCAACGACATCCCAAATTACACCTGTAGGAGAGAGAGCAAGTCTCTAGCAGCCCTTACTGGAACAACATGTGCAATTTCTGCCCAGATTGGAACACTGCTGGAACTGTACAAATTTCCACAGGTAAGGCTGTGTGGGATGGGGAGACATGAAACCATGTCTACTTTGATGCCATTCTCAGGTGCCTGAAAAGGAAGAAAGGAGGAGACTGTGTTTATGCATCTCTTACAGGATGTAATCTCCAAGGACGAGTGTATAGAGTCTTAGTGAGGTATGCACATTTCTTTTATTTTGTATCCATAAACTCTATGATTTCATCCATGTCCATTGATAACAAGGTTCCAGGGACCATTTGCTCTTGGCCAGATTGGGTCCCAAGCCTGAGTCAACAAGCCATTTGCATCAACAACCTCTGCAGTGATGCAAATGAACTGCATCAGAGGAGGCGATGTCAGGTGTAAGGTGAAGGTGACAGACAGGGCCCATGCCACTCAGGGCTCAGACAAGAACAATCCAGCATCAATGCCTCCAAAGTGCAAGATAGGGAGGGACAGACTCACACACCCAGGGCCCAGGGCAGCCACAGAACATTCTGTGTGTGACCCATGCATGGCTGCACACCAATCATGAGTGCAGAAACACCACAAATCCATGAGTCCCTGCCTGGGGAATCAATAGTCATGCTGAATTTATAAGATTCCAAATCAGTAACTCAAGATCAATGCAGAAATAATGTTGCATTTTGATTTTCTAAAAATTGACCTCCTTTCCTTTTCCTCAGTTCTTTTAACCATGTTAATTCCGGAATCAATATGTTGTGATGATCCACTTCTGCACCCTCAACATTGGTTTCCTCCATTATTAATGCTGTTGTGAGAAATTCCTCCCTTGCCTCACCCTAAAGCAGAGGATACTAGCTGGAAGGAGCCCCTGTATTCCCCATCACCCCAAACATCTATGACTAAAACAAAGGTCACACTTACACACCTCTATGGCCCTGGAGCAAAGGGGATTTTAAGGCAGTGAAACCATAGTTCTATATGATTCTGTAATGGCGGATACATATTACTATGCATTTGTCAAAACCCATAGAATGTACAACACAAAGAGTGACCCTAATTCCAACTATGGACTTTCATTAATTATAAGGTATCTGGACTGGTTCAGGAATTATAAGAAATGTACCACACTCAAGTTAATAATTTGTAGTTAATAATGTTACAGTAATAATGTTATATAAGCTATATAGATTACTAATGAGATGTTAATAATAGGGAAACTATGTTGGGGGGGATTAGGGTATATATAGGAACTCTCTATAATTTCCACTTAATTTTTCTGTAAACCTAAAACGATAAACCTATAACTGTAAAACGTTATAAGAAATAAAATCTATTTTTTTAAACCATATTTTCCTATCTGGTAGACTCTAGCTGCATGTCACCATTGAGCATTTAAAATGGGGCTAGTCCAAATTGAGATGTGCTGTAAGTGTAAAATACACAATGGATTCCAAAGCTTTTATATAAAAATATGAATGTGTAATACCTCAATGATAATTATATATTAACTACATGTTGAGATGATAATTCTTTGGAGATGTTGGGTTAAATAAAATATATTAAGATAAAAAAATGAAAGGCTTACATGGCTACTGACTTGGGAATTGCAAGATGCACAACTACACACACACACGAGACTCTGGCTGAGGCAGAGTCTTCTAGGTTTTGCAACCACCTCATAAACTTATGGTCTCCCACATTCAAACCCACCTCTCCTGACTTGGAGCAAGGCTATTGCTATGGGTTGAATTGTGTCTCCCAAAAGATATGTTGATGTTCTAATCCCTGGAAGCTATGAATGTGACCTTATTTGGAAAGAGGGTCTTTGCAGATGTGATCAAGTTAAGATGGGGTCATTAGTGTGGACTCTAATCCAATATGACTGGTTGGAGAGGAAACAGCATTTGATGACAGAGGCAGAGATTGGACTGTTGCAGCTGCAGCCAATGAACACCAATGATTAGCGGCCACCACCGCAAGCTGGGGGAGTCAAGGAAGGGCCTGCTGCTACTTTGATATCAGATTTCTAGGCCTCAGAACTGGGAGAGATTGAATTTCTTTTGTTTTAAGTCACCCACTTTGTGCTATTTTGTTACAGCAGCCCTGGAAAGTCATACAAGTATAAATGGCAGAGCTCATGTCACACAGGAAACATAAAACAGAGGCAGAAAAAGGGGGATTTATTCTCTTCCTTCCAGGTTGGAGTGGTTTCCAGAAAAACTGGTTGCTGTAGCAGAGGTCCCTGGTGTCACTGTGGTTTTTCTGGGGCCACAGGAGCTGGTGAAGATGTTGGGCTGTTTGAGGAGACAGAGATAGTGGTATGTGGATCTCTAACTATTATGCTGGAAATTTTGGAGATATTTGTGATTCAAGAGTCCTTAACTTGGGAAAAGGCCATCACAAGGTTATTGGAATCAGGTCCGACTTGCCCTTCCCCACTGTTGCCTGAGACAAATGGGACCTTGTCCAATTCATAATGAACCAAAGAAGACCTTCCATGTAAGCAGATTTATAATATTGAAAATTTTCCCAACTCTTAAGTGTCTGTTGATAGGATGCTGGTTAAAGCTATTATAATAAATTCAAATTAAGTACTCTAGACATTAAAAATCAAATCGGAGTCTATTTTTGAGCAAAAACTAAGTTTAGCTATTATAGGATACCAACGTTGTGAAATGAAATTTTCATGTTTATGTACATAAGAGGAAAATTGGCTGGAAGACAAAGCACCAAAATATTCATAGGGAATATCTTTGAAAGATGAACTTACAGTTGACTCAGTTTTCATTTTTTTTTCTCTTTGCTTACCTGACTTTCTGCTAAAATGATCATGCAATTTTGGTAATAAGGAAAATTGTGTATTGTTTTACATGACTAGACCATCATCGCTGAAGATTCTATGAAACAGGTGGGAGAAATAAGGGATCAGGTGTGTCTCTGACTTTTGTCAGGAAACAGCGCTCAAATCTCTGGCTACAAGAGGAGTGCTGCTTTTCTGGGGTAAGGGCTTAAACAGCTTATTCCCTCTCCAAGGAGAAAATGATCTAATGTGCAGTTCAAGCCTGCAGATAAACTGCTGAACCTAAAAGACGGTTGTCTTCAGATCACTGTTATCATCTCATCTTCTTTTAGTCTGCTAAGCTGCAGCATCGCCTTATCCATCCTGTGTCATCCATGCGCCCCTGTTGTTGATGGTGGTGGTGGTTGTGTGTGTGTGTATGTGTTTGTGTCGAGGTAAAGGTGAGGGGAGGGAAAAGGTCAAGGAAATAATAATGGCAAAGATGGCATCATAAAATTGAGACTTCACAAGTACTAGCCACCAGACTTAATCTTACATGCACCTTAAAATCCTGTGTCATTAAAATGGGACATTGGTGACAATCCCAACTAAATAAGAATACACCTCTAATTGTTGACTCTGTTTCACTCTTGAGTTTCTGTCCAACTTTCGTGTTTTGCTTTTTTTTTTGGCAATACTTTATTTTCTAAAGAATGAAACTCCTAGGAAACAGTCCCTTAATAAACATCGAATCTGATTCCCAAGGGCCAATTATCCACTCTTATAATGGTCTCTCCACGATCAAAAATGTGAAAGGCCGTTGGCTAGAGTGGAAATGTTGGAGTTATGCCAGTGGCACACTGTATTTCCCTAATTGAACTTCTGCACCTGGTTTGGCGGAAACTAAGAGACAGTACTGAACTCTGCAATGTGCAGGATGGCAAAAAAGTTCAGCCCCAGGCCGACTCGAAGACCCAGAAGGCATTTGTGGATGCCAGCTATTAACCTAAATTATCTTTGTTTCCTCTCAGGACTCTACTGCTTTCTTGCTTTCATTGAGATTCAAAAGTGTTCAACCCAAGGTTTGTTGATGGTGAAGGAAGTGGTTAGTACCTCTTGCAGTTCTACAGCACTGGGTTTTCAACACAGTCCCTGTGTGTGATTTTATATTATCTTACAACCATTTGGAGGTAAGAAAGACAAACATTGTCCTCAACCTGTTTCCGATGGAGAAAGTGTGGCATAGAGATGGTAAGTGAGCTTCTTAAGTAATGAAGAGAATATCACACAGAGAATGGAGGCCAATGCTATTTGATCTACAGGTAGACAATCGTGAGTTTGAACCTCTGCTCCCATAGATACCAAGAGATGACCTTGGGAGAATATAGAACCTCTCTAGGTTGCTTCTTCCTCAACTTGAAATGTGAATGATAATATTTACATGATATGGCTATTTTGAGGAAATGCAATAAAATAAATAGAACATCTGAATGACATTTTGTGGGATGCCTTATGTGTGATAAATGCTTAGTAGTGATAGGCATTATTTTAATCAAAGCTTCATTTAACTAGATTCTTAATGGCAAAATGAGATAAGGTAGAATGCTTCACTCCTTTATTAATAAATAACTTTATTACAAAATAATGCAAAATGGCATTTTGTCCATTGTTTCCATTATGTAAATATCATGACCCTTCAGATGCTTCTGATACTCACTCTTTATAACCAGAAGAGAGGAATCTCACTGTTTCCTCACTTCCTGCGGCCATAGAGGGGCAGCTACAATAGGTAACATTTTTGCAATATTTTGCAGAATATATATGGCTCTTTTGTCTACTTGAATATACTTCTTTTTTTCCCTAAAAATAACACCTTAATCAAATGAGCATGTATAGGTTTTCATTGGAAAGTAAATCTATGGTATTTGCATTTGAGTATTCCATTACTCGCTAAAATGGAAGCTGATTTAGATTGAGAAAGGATATGGATTTATAGCTGTTGAGGAAGATAAGAGGGTGCAAAATATTTGTACATAATTTGAAAATTACATGGAATCTAAAGACCAGAATTATCCATCAGTAGTTTCTCCTGGGAAAACCTAAAATGAGACCCCATTACAACTGCTGTTGTGTGTCCACAATCATGCGCGTGCACATTGAAACATGGTGCTGTAATAGCCTCCATGAAGGTTTTTCCCTAGTATGCCAGACTCTATCCGTCCTGCAACGTACCAGCTGGGAGACCAGGAGCAAGTGACTTCCCTTCTTTGAACCTCATTTTCCTGGTCACTAAAATGGCTTTAAGAGTTACTGTATGAAGAGGCCTGCTTCAATGATTAAGTAAGATAACACCAGTAAACTGCCTATTTCAGTACTCGCCAGAATAAGTGCACAATAAGTGTTGTTTCTATTTCCTCCGACTCAAGCACTGATCATAATGTTGGAAATAAGATGACTTCTCTATTGCACACCAGCAATGAAGAACACTTCTTCAGAGGCCTTCAGAAGCAATGCATTAGTGAGTTCAGGACTCAGGGCTTACATAGGAGCTCAATGGATTCAGATCATTTCATCCTTTCCCCAGGTGGTTGGTCAAAGCGAAATGTCAGAAATCATACAAAATGCTATTCAAAGTGTTGTTTCTTCTTCAGTTGAAGATGGTATGTCTTTTATTTCTTTTCAAAAATACTATTTGGAAGAGAAAGTGAAAATGAGGTGAATTTTCTTGTCTTTCTCAGTAATAAAGTCCAAAGACAAAATGTATAGGTGTGAAGAGGGAGGAAAAAAGGAAGAAGACCAGAAAAATAAAAAGGAAAATAAAAGGAAGAGAAAAGAATTAAAAGATAGTATATGGAGTGATTTTATTCAAATGAGTACATAATCTCCCAGGTGAACAATTTAGATGCATGTTTTGGCACACATTTTAAAAATTTTTATTTACTTTATCATATGTTAGAGGATGAATCTTTCTTTATAATTTTATCTCATTTGGATTAAATACAAAAGTTTCAATATCACAACTAATGAAATTAAAAGTAATTTAAAAATTAAATCTTAGACAAATAAATCTGCCCCCTGAATCATAGCCATCTGCTTCCAGAGATGATGGAGAAAGGGTGTGAGATAGGACAATGGATAAGAAGATATGAAAGGGACTTGGATCTTGGGAAAAGGAGAGGAGATGGAGGGGATTAGAGAGAAAGCTTCATGAGGAGAGAGAAAATGAGTCATAGGTTTGGTGAGGTGATAAAGAAGGAAGAACTAGAAATAGAACTGGTGTTGAAAACAATCTGAGGTTTAAGAAGTCCAATATGAACCTGGGAATTTTGGCTGATGGAAAACCATGGCTTTAAATAGTGACAGGGTGACTCATGACTGAGTTGATGTAAAAGAATGAAATAAAGGTCAAGAAATTCTAAACCAAGTCATTAAAAATTCTTAGGGTTTTCATCAGAGAACTCTTTTATTCTAGAAGCAGCTGAGATGCAGAGGTTCTCAAGCCTGAGCATCATCGTCATCCCCTGGGGAGCTTGTTCAAACAGATTCCTAGCCCAGGACCCAGACTTAGATTCAGTAGGGCTGGGGTGGAGCCAGGAAATTTGCATTTTTAACAAGCTCCCGGGTGATGCTGATGCTGCTGGTCCAGAGACCACACCTTGAGTAGGACAGTTCAAGAAGATTGCTCCAATGTTTTCCAAAATAGTTTGAGTCCCTGCTGAAAGAAAAATTTTTTTTTTCTAATAACATAAGCTGGCAACACCAATCATGTTCATTGATCATCCATTGAACAAATGTTTACAAAGTGAGTACCACTTGCCGAGTGTCACACTCAGCACATAAAAGGATTCAAGTAACCAAGACTCAAGTTGACTTGAGGCAGACCAGGGTCTAAACAGAGTTCCTATCCTCTCCTCCACTCTAACGGTTGTTGTGACTGTGAAAATGTCTCCACTACTTGTCCCCCAAATGCAACGTGCAATAACATCACAAAGGGTTATGAATCTACCACTGACACAGGATTTATATCATGTCCTGGAAGGGAGAATTTTACAAACGGCACAGAAGATTGCAACGGTAAGTCCAAATAGAGTAACAGCCTTCAAAAATCAGAACAGAGTTAGTTGCAGCAAAATTGAACCAGTTCCTTAGAACATGACGTGAAATTCTAGAGAAAACCTACCGAAGTGAGCAAAGATGCCAGGAAGAAAACAGGTCATAGAACCGAAATGTGACACCAGGCCTACAATTGATTTTTCTCTTTTATTGGTTGCTTTAAAAAAATAACAGTGAATGTTGAAAGTAGTCCACACCTTAGAGTCTTAACTCATTCTGCAATAACAGCCTAATAGACCAGGGTTTTCAATCAAAGCCCAAGGCCATCCGTAGTTGGAAACGTTACTAAGCAGATAGAGAAGGCTGTGCACATTATCAAATTAAAACCCAGGAAACAAATGGGAATCATAACAGCATAACAGTTGACTTTTCCCATTTATCCACTCCCTGTCCTAGATGTGGACATTGTATGAACAGGTTAGTCTTCTATTCCCATTTTGATTATCTCTATGATACTGGAGAATTATTGCCTTTGTGCACAGCAGGCTGTTACTGCTAAGAATTCTCCTAAAGAACATACACTCGGATAATTTTTAAGCTCTTAATATCTTAGGAAAATCTCTTATCTCTTCAGTCCAGCTGTCCTTATCAGTGGCTCCCAAACCTGTATGCTGAATGAAATCACCCAGTGTTTTTCTGAAAACATCAGATTCTGAGTCCCAACTTCTCTGAAATTCGTTTTACTGGGTCTGAGATTTACTTTGGGATTTATATTTTCAACAATTATCTCTAAATATTTCTGACGCTGTCAGTCGACAGAAACGTCTTGGGCACCACTGCCAATGGATAGGTGGAGCATATACATTCAGCTGGTTTGATTATGAACTGTTTGCTCCATTCCACAGATGAGGATGAATGCCACTGACTGACCACCCCAAAATTATTGGACCTATCCAATTGGAAGCTGCCTTCGTACCCCTCAACCTGGTTTGGCTCCAAGTAAGGGAAAGTCAAACTTCACACATGAAGAGGAAGAACGCACGGGTAAGTATTGATAAATCCCAGTGCCTGCGGACCACCAGGAATGCATATGATGTCCAAAGTGTTAGGTTTATTAATGTGCTGCAGCAAAGTGCACCTCCCATTGGGAAGCTTCGGTGTCTCAGTAAGAAGATGCTAGAAGGGGCTTATTGAAGTGTCTGGCCTCATGCCACGTGGCTTTGAGGAAAGCTAAGGAAGCAAGGGTTTCTTCTGTAAATGGTCCTGTCAGGAAATGAGTGCAAGTTGATAACTGGATATTTTCACTTTCAGGTAGGAGAAGAGACTAATGAAGTTGGGTAAGAGCTGTCTTTGCTTCAGAAGCAGAAGCATCCGTGTCAGCCAGGAGAGTGGAATGTTTGGGAATTTGTCAGGAATGCAAATTTTCAGGCCCCACCCCAGACCTACTGAATTGAAATCTGTGGGGATGGGACCCAGCAGCGTGTTTGAACAAGCCCTCCAGGCAGTGCTGATGCACACCAGAGTTTGAGAACCACTGCCTTAGCCCAACCTACAACAGTAGTCAAAAAAGGTGGCAGGGGACACGCCATAAAAATCATGTCAAGAATTATTGCCCACCAATGCTGGTGATAGGTTACACTGTTTTATATAATAAAACAGGGACCGTGGCTAGTATAGGGAATAGTCTATAGAGATGGTATAAGGAGTTTGAGAGAAATATTCAGGAACATTTGAAGGTAAACATTCTTCATTAATGTTACTCTGTTTCCCTGGGTCTCCAAAACATTTTTTTTTTTTTTTAGAAAACTTGATCCTGTCTCACGTTTAGATACTTGGTGCTACAGGAATGTGAGAAGAAAAATGGGGAGACGTTTTTTCATCTTGTAAGGTCAAATAGTTCCTGACCTTGAGGAAGTAACTCTCTCCAGCTTCTCTTCTATTTTTCATTCTTAGAAATCAACCCTAATTCTTCTCAACTTGGCAAAAATAAATTTTCCAGAGACTGTGAAGTCCAAGTGAGTTTCATACCGTCATCATCTTGTGAACTGGGCATGAGAAGGGGCAGACATAGAATATACTTAAGACTCTCGCAACATTTTTCAATATGTTGTGTGGTAGATATTTTTCCAAATAAGAACCTAAATGTACCAGCTCTATTTATTCGTTAGATACCCGCTAATGTAAAATGCTACTTTTCAAAATGCAATGTGATAACTAAAACATGGTGCGGTGTGTATAGAAATTCTGTGTACTATTTTGCAATTTTTTTGTGAATTGGGTGGGGAAGTGACCATTAGCCCTATTGCAGCCCTGGAGTTGGGCATCCCACACACATGAATTTAGTTCTTACACTCTCTGCTCTCTTCGTTTCACCTATTTTCTTATTTCCCTAACAGGAACAACATTTTTAATTAATGCAGCTTTATATCTGTTAATAACTCATAGGTCATGGCATTAAAAATTTTCCTTTTTTTCTGAATCTCAGTTGAGCATGCCTTTCTTTAATACTAAATGTGTTGAATGCCACAAAATATCCCTCAAGTGTTCAATTCAGATACTAAATCTCTTATAACTGATTTTGATTTTTACATATTGACTTGTTCTGAGAAAACTACTGGCAAATTGTACTAACCATCTATAAATGCATAATTAGCTTTAAGTCAACATCATGGTCACATGAACTATCAGCCACTTAAAGTCTTGGCTGCCCAAGTTAAATACACATATTTCTATGAAGCCCAGATCTCTGTGGTATAAAGAAAATGTCCAAATTGCCATGCTAGTGTGTGTTTTACTAGCTGAATTTCACAAATTATCAGAATAACAATAAATGGATTTGCTCTGACTTAGTGAGGCTCTCAAATAGGTGTGGAAATGGGAATGCAACACTCTCTTTAAAGGTTTGAAATCCTTTCTAATATTTTAATATCTTTTCATGCTTGGTGATTCTCAAACTTGACCATACATTAGAAACACTTGGAAGGCTGTACAAAATGTACTTATACCTGGGCCTCTGATGAATCAGAATCTCTGAGGTTAGAGCCCTATTGTCTATATAGTTTAACTTGTCAAATGATTCTAATATACAAGGGTGGTTGAGAACCATCACAAATGGCTCCCAGGGTTTCCTCTCAATCATCTGGCTAGCAGGCCAGATCACTGGAATCCTAGTTCATTTTTGAAGGAAAAGGGAGCACATACAGAATAAGTATCCAAATCACTAGGAGAATGGGAGGTTCGGAGAGATTTTAATAGTTAAAACTATTTCCAAAAGAGGGCCTGTGAGTCTGCACTGAGGATACTATGCTTCTCTCTCCTTCCACCCACCCCCTAAAAGTTCCTCAGTCTAGAAGCCCACAGACGTATATGTATTTGGCTTAATTCAATAGGTAAACAGGTGAAAACAGATGTTCTTTCTGGCCCAATACATGAAGTCTCTGATATTTCACCAGATTCTTTTACCATATTGATTAACTCTATTCATTTTACTAGTTTTTAATATAGTTGTTGTTTTACTCAATTGGTTAACAATGAATATTTACGGTAAGAGAATAGCAGACAGCAGAACAGGGAGACCGTGAACAAGAAAAGCAACACATACATGAAAAATAATGACAGAAAGGACAGAATGTGGGACCGGAAGGCAGAGCTGTATTCATCCATAGTTTTTTGAGAAGCGACCCGATAACAGGAGAACAGTTACTTCCTACTAGGTTTGAACAATTGCGTTGATTTCCCAAGCATTCTGTTGCAATACACCCATCATCTCGATATGTAGGAAGACAAGCATCCCCAAGGAAGGTGTTTCTTTAGTTCCAAATCTCTAGAGAAAGGTCTTGGGCACAGAATATTCAGTTTCAGGCATCTCTTTCCATTTTCCTTAGTGACATTTTCTATATTTTATGGCAGGGAATAGCTAATTCTTTTGATCTCCTCGCAAACGTTACTGCCTATGGAACTGCCGGAGACAAAGAAGAAACGGCTGTGGTGCTAACTCTGCGTCTTCAGGGTGTTCAATCAGCAGCATACGGTGCAGCTCAGAAACAAACCACAGAGCGGAAACGGAGGGTAGAGACACAGTTTATGGGTAAGCCCACACCAGTCACTCTTCCTCACAAGGCATCTGCTTGGATGAATGTGTTTCAAAATGGGTTGTCTCTGCAAAAAAAATTCATGGACCACAATGAAAATAAGACCCTTTCAGAACCTACACAGGCCAGGAGTCATGAAGTTTCCACAGAGTGTTATTGAATAAAGTAACTTGTGTCCTAGAATAATGAAATCATGGGTGGAAAGATTGCGACTGGTCACTCTCAGTCTAACCACATATTTAACATTCTTTTTGGGTATTTTCCAGGTTTGTATTTCAATGGGCACTTGTCCTTCAGCTGCTAAGCTGGAGGACTTATAACTTATCTAGTGCATGGTTTCTTGACTTTGGCAATATTGATATTTGGGGCTGGTTCATTCATTGTTGTGGGGACTGCCTTGTCTATTATAAAATGATTAGCAGCAAACCTGGTATCCAGATGCCAGAACCTCACCCTGACATCATGACAAACCAAAATATCACCAGATATTACCAAATGTCCCCTGGGGGGCACAAATCACCCCTGGTTCAGAACCACTGATGTGGAGAAATAAGATGTAAGTACATGAAATAGTAAGCATACATGGCAGACATAATCAGTGTAAAATGACTATATTTCCCAGAAATTGGAAATCTTACTTTCAGGCAGGGTTGCCAAAGAAACGCTTCAAAGAGGTAAGAATCAAGGATGTGGTCAAGAAGGGAGAAGAGAAGGAAATACCATAAAAAATAAACTGACCCATCATGCAGTGATTGATGGAAGGATATCTGCATGAATAAGTGATGAAAGCAATATAGCAAAATGTTAGCAATTGTAGAATGTGGGTGGTGGGTATTTGGGTGTTTAGTGTGCAATCTGCTTGACCATTTGTGATAAATTGTTGGGAACATATTTTTTTAAATAAGGCAAAATACCAGTGAAAGAAAGCCAATTGTAAAAGTTACTGCCCTCAAGGCATGATGACATGTGACTGTAAGATAAGTGCACAAATAACAACTCCTTGACTGCAAGTCTAAAGCATTCTAGAACTAGGACTATACCACTGTACCATATTTCCAAGGTGAAGCAAATAGTTCAAGAGCTTTCACCAACTTTAACCAATTTGGTCCTCATGACAGTCCTGTAGAGTGAGCAAGGAAGGTGCTGCATTTTATGGATGAGGGAATGGATTCAAAGAGGTTGAGATTTAATCACTATGTGATATATGAATAAAAAGGCAAATTATGATTATTAATAATTCAATCCATTTTATTGCAAAGTAGTTTTCTGTTATATGACCATACCACAGTTTATCTCTTCTATTGATGGACGCCTGAGCTGTTTTCAATTTTGGCAGTATTGTGAATGAAACTCCTACAAGCATTCTTGTACAAGGCTTTTTGTGGACCTAAATTTTTGTTGCTCTTGGATGTATACCTAGGAGTGGAATTGCTGGGTTTCAGTTAAGAACTGCCTAACAGTTTTTTAAAGTGATTGTACCATTTTACACACCAAAATATGAGAGTTCCAGTTGTTTCTCATCTTCACCAACACTTGGTGTTGTCGGTCTTTTTCATTTTAACCATCCTAATGGGTGTGTGGAAGTATCTCATGGGGTTAATTTGCATTTTACTGATGACTTATGATGTTGAGAACTTTTTCATGTGTTCACTGGCCATTTCTTCTTTGTTCACTGTCTACTCAAGTTTTTTGTCCTTTTAAAAAAGTTGGATTGTCTGTTTATTATTGAGTTGTAGAAGTTCTTTATATATTCTTGACACAAGTCTTTTGTCAGATACATGTATTGAGAATATTTTCCCCAATCTGTAGCTTGCCTATTCATTTTCTTGATGAGTAAGTGTTGAATCCTGGATCCTAGGAAAGAGCTTGCAAATGGATCAACTCTCCCTTATTCAACTTATGTTCCAGTCCTCTTGATCAAGCACCCTAGACTCCAGTCTCACACACGCTCTCCTGACTTATGCTGGTCCATGCTGGGTAGGTTTTGTAGCTCCCTGGGCCATAGTCCCTTTGCTCCCTTGTCAACCTCAATGTGTCAGCAGCTGGGTTATGTTGTGACTTAATCTTAATTTTGAGATTAAATCACAGTTGTAGGGATTAAAGTCCTGGTGGCCAGGAAGGGCAGATCCTGAATATCCACACCCCACTGAGATGGAGGTGGGTGGGTGAACATTGTCTTGTGGGGAAGCAGCCTCTGCATCATCTCCAAGCAAGTGGGAGACAGGAGGTTAGTGCATAATGGAAAGGAGTGGGCTACCTTTGGAGGCTCAGAGGGTTCAGGGGAATCTGGGGATTCGGGATCTTCAGGGACATCAATCTAGATAACTCCATCCATCTTTTTCCCAACCGGGCCCTGACCTTGGTACAGCAGACCTACCTTTGTTGGGAATTTATCATTCTTTGGAGTTTGGCTGTTCTGACCATTGAGTCTTGGGCCTGGTCCCCAGTTTCTCTGCCTTCCCACGGAGGAGATGAGAGCCTGTTTGTATACTGCCAAGGTGGCTATGGTGGTTTTAAGATATGTCCACAAATTCTTTGATATTCTTCCCTTCAAAAGGTGGAGCCTAATTCCCCTCTCCTTGAGTGTGGGCAAAACTTGACTACTCACTCCTAACAAATAGAAGAAAGTGAAAGTGATGTTGTACATTTCAGAAACTGGGTCAGAAAAGGCACTGAGGTGTCTTCCTTGCTCTCTCTTGGATTTCTTGCTCAGGAGGAAGTCAGCTGACATGTCATGAGGAAACTCAGGCAACAGATGGAGAAATCCTTGAGGTGAAGAACCGAGGCCTCGTGCCAACAGCCACATGAGTGATTTTAGAAGCAGATCCTTCAGCCTCAATCAAGTCTTCAGATGACTGTAGCCTCAGCCGATATCTTTTATTGTTGTTGTTGTGTGTGTTGATTGTGGAGTGTTGGTTAGAAGTAAGTTTGTTTTACTAATAGAGGCAATTCTCACTTTAAAGAACATTTTTTTGCTGCACAGATAAAAGGAGGGCATATTGGGAGAATAAAAAAATAGTAGATTAGGGGCCAGCCCGGTGGCGCAGGCGGTTAAGTGCGCACGTTCCGCTGCGGCGGCCCAGGGTTCGCCGGTTCGGATCCCGGGTGTGCACCGACGCACCACTTGTTAGGCCATGCTGTGGCGGCATCCCATATAAAGTAGAGGAAGATGGGCATGGATGTTAGCCCAGGGCCAGTCTTCCTCAGCAAAAAAGAGGAGGATTGGCATTGGATGTTAGCTCAGGGCTGGTCCTCCTCACAAAAAAAAAAAAAAAAAATAGTAGATTAAAGATAGACTTTGAAATACTGGACACCAGAGATGTTCTAGAATGATAAACTCAAAGATGATGGTACATTGTACAATAAAACAGGGGTCAGCAAACCATGGCCTTTGGGTTGACAACCTGTTTTTTTTAAAATAAACTCCAGATGTTACAATGTTATTACGGTGGTAGAGTTTTTATTTTATAACTTTTTTGAGATATATGTCACATACCATACGATTCACCCACTTAAAGTACACAGTGCAGTAGTTTTTAGTATATTTACAGTTTTATAACCATCACTACAGTCTAATTTTAGAACATTTTCAACACCGCAAAATGAAACCCCGAGCACATTAGCATCTCTCCCCATTCCTGCTCCATCACTTGACCCAGCCCCAAGCAACCACTGTTCCGTCTCTAAGGATTTACTATTCTAGACCTCTGCTCATTGAGTTCTGCAGATCTTCCAAGTGTTGACACATTTCATTATACGAAAACAAAACAAAACAAAATACCATACAGACCTATCAGAAAAGTCTTACATAGTGGAAAGCTGTCAAGCTCTTTGTATCAAGTGTAAGTTTATCATAATTTTGGCTGAGAGCTTGAATTTTGTCATTGTCAACAAATACTGTCAGTTGTTTTCCTTGAACTGATGGGCTCTTGGAGGTAATTTTTGAGAAAATGTGTGCAAAATACCCAAAACTGAATAACCTCAGTTTGTCAGTCGTTCTTTTAAGTAAAAATGACGTTCTATCAAGAGTGGCTAGGTCAGCTCAGATTGTCACACAAGTGCTTCTCCTCAAGACAGCCATTGTCCTTCAGTGCGTAACAGAAGTGCTTCCCGCCTACTTCCCATTTCATCACATACTATGTATTATATCAAAATATTAAAAAGAGGTATATTCAAGGTCAAGATTTAATAAAGTTAATAATACGGGCCGGCCCCGTAGCATAGCGGTTAAGTGTGCGTGCTCCGCTGCTGGCGACCCGGGTTCAGATCCCGGGCGCGCACTGAGGCACCGCTTCTCCGGCCATGCTGAGGCCGCGTCCCACATACAGCAACTAGAAGGATGTGCAACTATGACATACAACTATCTACTGGGGCTTTGGGGGAAAAATAAATAAAATTTAAAAAAAAATAATATTACTGCTCCATCAAGAACGTTGTTTAGGGGCTGGCCCCGGGCGCAAGCGGTTAAGTGAGCGCGCTCCGCTGCGGCGGCCCGGGGTTCGCCAGTTTGGATCCCGGCACGCACCGACGCACTGCTTGTCGAGCCATGCTGTGGCAGCATCCCATATAAAGCAGAGGAAGATGGGCACGGATGTTAGCCCGGGGCTGATCTTCCTCACAACAAAAAAAAAGAATGTTCTTTAGTAAAACTGGCTTTTTTTTTTTTTTTTCCCCAGCGTGAGGTCATGCCTGTGAAGACTACGATGACTCTAATATAGTTTGGTGCAACCACCTTGATTTGTGCTGAGGCGTCATCTCTCTTCAGTCATATCTGCTCCCCTCCACCTGGGGGCAGATGACCTCTGTCCCAGCTTCCAGTGGGACAGATAAGTTTTGCCTGTTTCTGAACTTCATATAAATGGAATCATAGAGCATATACTTTTTCGTGCCCGGCTTCTTTCACACAGCATTATGTTTGTGAGATTCATACGTGTGTATGGCTACGGTTTGTTCTCATTGCTATTTATATTTTCCTTGTAGAAATATCTGTCCCTTCTGTTGTAGATAGATATTTGGGTTATGCCCCTGTTTTTGTTTTTGACTCGTGTGAGTAGTGCTGCTCTGAGTACTGTACCTGTCTTTGATGAACATATGTGCATGTTTCTCTTGGTATTTACCTAGGAGTAGAATTGCTAGGTTGTAAAGTATGTGTATTTCAGCTTAGCAACTGCTGCTGGTTGGTTTTCTATGATGTTATGTTTTTGAAATCATGAAATTAGATTGGACAAACAACTGTGATTTATATATAACAAAATAAAAGACGGGAAAATGTGTGCTAGATTGGAGAGACAGTTTGGGGCCACACTCTTCGGAGCCTGAATGCCATGTGAAGGCAGAGTGGGCCGGGTGGTACAGTGAAGATGGGGCTAGGTTGAATCCACTCCTTACATTCTGTGTTACCTTGGCTAAATTACTTAACCTTCTTCAACATTAGTTTCCTCCTCAGTAAAACGGGGATAGTACCCACCTAAAAGTGTTGTTTAGAAGATGAAATAAATAATGTATGAAAACTGCTTAGAAGAGGGCCTGGTACTTAAGACATCCCCCAAAGTATTAGTTTCTTTCCTCCCAAAGGATTTTATTTGGAAATATTAGGAGATATTGATAATATTTGAGCAGGAAGATACATCATTAACTGTTATATCCTTTAAAGTGTTTAATAAACTAAAGGTAAGTCTGAGACTGAAGTGTTGGAGTTGCAATCCCCTAGTTTTCTGCTGGCGGGTATATTTTATGCCTGGCACAGAATGGGAGTGAGTGCATTTTGAGCTTCATTCTCAAGATATTGTTCTACGGAATGCACAGACCTGCCCATAGATCTACAGGGCTTTGAAGAGTAGAAATAACTTATTGTCATCACATAGCAAAAGCATTTTGGCATTCGTCTTTCTGTAGCATCTGCCCCAGAGGATGAAGCCCTAAAAGGTAAAGAGGAGAGACCAAGATGCAAATAATTGGTCTTTGTCTCAGCTGTAAAGAGATGACCATTGCTGTCACAGCCAAAGAAAGGCAAGGCCAAAGGAGCTGAAGTCCCAAAGTCTTAGGACCTAATAGCATGAGCAGTGACGTCAGATGTAAGGAGAAGGTAAGGAACAGCATCAGATGAACCTGACTGGAACAAAGGGAGGTGGCCTGGAGATGCTGGTGTTTTGTCTGGATGTAAGGGAGGAGGGAGCAGAGTGGAGGGCACCTCCTGCTTTCCCAGTGGACACAGGCTGAGTAAAGACTTGTCTTCTTCAGTCTCATCATAAATGTGTCAGCCTGTGATTTAGTTATCTGTGGTCTCTTCCAATTAAACAAGATATGTGCAGCCATGACCATCCTGGAGATGCTCATCCAGAACCTGTTGTTGGAGGATAACTGTTCACAAAGCTGATGTAAAAAAAAATGAGAGCTCCCTATAGGGAGGCTGAGTGGGTTAGTGACAGCTTCCTCTCATCCTTCAGTCTCACACTATGCCAGAATAATCTTCCTAAAGTACCACATTGATCATGGGAAGCCCTACATCGAATGCTTAAGTGGCTCTCATTGCCTATAAAATCAGTCAGACTTCTCACCCTGGCATTCGTGGTCCTCGCTGAGCTGACCTCATTCTGTTGTGAGCCTTCTTTCTGATGACTCAGTAAACCATACTTTCTTCTTTAGCAAAACTAGTTTACTTGAGCTTTTATGACTTTTTAATTCTTTGTGCTTTTATAAATCCTACTCATTCTTCAGGGGCCAATTCAAATTTATTTTCTGTCTTCCCTGAAGTTTTTTCTTTCCAGTCCAACTTCCAGTATTTTCCTTCCTGTGAATTTCTGTAGCAAATAATTTGTTCATATTTAATTTGGCAACTAATCTTGTGCCATCTTGTGATGATATTTTATGGTGGACTGTTGTTTACACCTTTTTCTCTTTGCTTACATTTTCATTGTTTTATTTTTTTCTCCAACCAATTCATGAGCTCCTTAAGCCAGAGTCCCTGTTATCAAGTTACTTTTTAAAAGAATGAGGTTACTTTTTATGTCTCACTATATCAAGCTAATGATTTACAAGTAATAGGCCCTTAATGAGAGTTTCTGTGTGTGTGTGTGATTATATGTGTCTTTTGACAGTAAAAATGAAGATAAATAAAACTATATGCCAGAAAACATCAAGGATATCCTACAAAACCAAAGATATTCATAAGAAAAACAGAACTGAATTTTCCTGGAGCCAGACATGATGAGATGTTGCACAGAATTGAGGATGCCACGTCTACTGTGCAGAGACTGGATTGTTGGAGGCAAGTGTGGAAGCAGAGAGATGAGTGAAGAGGCTGTTTCACTCATCCAGGGGAGAGAGAATTGTAGCATATGCCACTGTGTTAGCAGCGGAACTACAGAGAAGTGGATAGACTTGATGTGTAATTTTTGTCAGTACAATTGATAGAACTTGTTGATAGATTAAATGTTTGGGGAGAGGTAAAATCAAGGAGATGAGAGAAAAATCAGGGATGACTTTTGGAGGTGGTCAACGTTGTAGAAAGAAAAGTAGGAAAGTGTCGGGTCATGAAAGTTGAATATAGCCAGGAAATCAGCTAAGATGAAGAGAAGAGCATCTATTGGATTTAGCAACGTGGAGCCCAGTGGCGATCTTAGCAGAACATTTTGGGTGTGTTGTAGGAACAGAATACACATCACTGTGTGTTGAATAGTGAATGAAGACTGGGAGGGGAAGAAGTGTAGACATGGTGATGAGAGTCTTTGGAGAAGCTTGTCAGTGAAGGAGAGCAGAGAGAGAGCCATCACCGAAGGAAGCCAGAAGGTCAAGGAAGCAGGAGATAAGACAGGCTTACTAAGCAAGTCGGTATTCTGTGTCAAGGACCCCTTGTGGACAGTGTCAGCAGAAACATGTGGACTGATGATGAGTAACGATGGTTTCTCCACCTTTGTCCTCCATGCAGATACATACCGTGGCTCCACAGAAGCCCCCAGTTGAGGACACGGTCCCAGGGCCAGGGTGGACTCAGCCTCTGAATTGAAGGAGATTATTTCTGACACCTAGAGAATGGGGGATCCTAATAGACTTTAAGGTCCCAAAGAAAAAAGGCAATGGCATGGTTTGCCACCTGAGCGTGTGCACTGAAATTTGAAACCGTTACACTTCTGTGGTGTTCCCAGTGGTATTCTTCTGTTATTTCTGCTGCCTGGACTCCTCCCCAACTTACATCGCCCCATCTCCACTTTCTGTCATTCAAGAGTCAGCTCAGTGGCCCCAACTTCTGGGGTGAGAGTACCCCTCCATGCTCCGATGGCACCTGGGTGCCCACTTCCATCCGACTTACTGTGTTGGGTTGGGATGGCACCCACCTGTCTCCCGGTGTGCATTCTCTTTCTCCCTATGCCCCATCACGAGCCTGAAACCTGGAAGCAGAGCAGCTGAAACACAGTTGACATCTGGCAGTTAGGAAGGAGCCCAAACTCCCGAGTCATATTTGAGCGCCACCATTTCTTGACTGTGTGGCCTCAAGCACATTATTTAACTTCTCTGTGTTTTGTTCTTCATCTGTAAAATGGGGGATACTAAAAGCACTTACCTCATAACACTGTTGTGAGGATTAAATGAAATAATACCTATAAAGCAGTAACAGTACCAGGCATATAGTAAGCGCTCAATAAATGTTGCTATCATTATTAAGACATGGTAGATATTGATACATTTTTTATTGAAAGAATAAGTGAGTAAAGGGAAGAATAAAATCTGATGTGAAAGGAACCAGAACATGTGTCAGCCTGTTTTTCAATGCCTCTTCTGCCAGGCCAACTTGAGTCTATCTCTGGTGAATTGCATAAGTTCTCTGAGCCAATTTTCAGGCCATGTACAAGGAGGAGTGAGGACAGACAAGCAGTGGTTTCCTGGGGGTGCCTGGAACCTGACAGAGCCGTCTGGCCAGTCTGACCAATGAGGATCAAAGGAAGGCTGCCTCTCCATGAGAAGGACAATATTACTCATGACCTCTCCCTGCTCTCTCACACTATCCAAATTAAGTATCTATGTACAAGACCTTGTCTCCAGCTCTGCCTTTATTGATAAAGCTGAGACACAGATTGATAAAGGAGAAGTATGTAAATATGATTGTGTTAATCAGCGTTCTCCAGAGAAACAGAACCACTAGGAGACATAGGAGTGCCATGATCTTCCGTC
This sequence comes from Diceros bicornis minor, assembly GCF_020826845.1. Lineage (NCBI taxonomy): Eukaryota > Metazoa > Chordata > Mammalia > Perissodactyla > Rhinocerotidae > Diceros > Diceros bicornis. The sequence continues at coordinate 194,968 of NW_026691114.1, read as the reverse complement.
TGCAAGCTGGAGACTCAGGAAGGCTGGCGGTGTAGTTTCAGTCTGAGTCCACCAGGCCTGAGAATCAGGAACAACAATGGTATAAGTTCCAGTTCAAGGGCGGGAGAAGACTGATGTCCCAGCTCAAACCTTCAGGCAGAGAGAGAGAGAGAGAGAGAGACAGAGAATTCAACTTTCCTCGGCATTTTTGTTCTATTCAGGCCCTCAGTGGGTTGGATGAGGCCCACACACAACAGGGAGGGCAATCTGCTTTACTCAGCCCACTAGTTCAACTGCTAATCTCTTCCAGAAACACTTTTACAGACACCCTCAGAAATAACGTTTAGCCAGCGATCTGGGCACCTCATGACCTGGTCAAGTTGACCTATTTAACAGCCTAACTAATGATCACAATTATTAATATAGTTATGGGATATTTACGTATTTATGAAATGTGTATACCACTTTCAACTGTTCTTTGATAAGCAGGACTGTCTTCTGATATGAGTTTATGGCCTTTCTGATTTCTTGGTTTTAAATAGCTGTTCTTTTGCAAACTGGCAATGATGATAGACAGCAGTCTCTTAAAAAATCTTGACTTGTCAAAATTAAAAAATCCATAACCCTACTTGGGTCTCTTGTATTTCTAAAACATTTAACTTTGAAGGGCTATCCAAAAGACGGAACTCTTGGTTTGAGATTTGGGGGCCAAAGGGTATGGTGATGGACCCTGCGATGAGAAGCAGAGCCATGAGGTGGTGATGCTGGCCCGTCAATTTTGTGGCTCTTGTTCGTGGAGAAACAGGCTAAAACAGCTTCAAAGCTGGTTTTGGCCAATGAAGAGGTAGATTTAGAGTGACAACTGGGCTTTTCCGTTTTATTTTCAAGACCTGGTTGGTTTTATATCTTGGCTGTATCCTGGCAAATACTTGCACTTTTGTCCCAAGGTTTGCATGGCAAAGATGGTCCTACAGCAAAATATCAGCTCCCCTAATGTATGAAAAATGTCTGCTCATGTTAGCCAAGCTCAATTGTCCCCCACCTATGCTGACATTTTCCTGTGGACGTTCTGATTTCTTAGTTACTTTGGGGTAGCTGAAATTCTCTAGTAGGAAAGAATGAACTTAATTAGTCTTATGTATTTTAATTTTTCATTATACAAATAATATATGAAGCAGTACCTTTGTAAAACATTAATTAATTAAAAGTTATATATGGATCAAGCTAAAGGCTCCTTTAACCACAGCCCCACATATATCTGTCGCTGTAGAAAAAATATTCTTTTCTTTTTGTTTTGTGTGTTTAAAGAAAATGGTATAATATGCACCTCATTCTGCAGCCTCCTCTTTTCACCCAAAACTATATGGGAGATACTTCTGTAACAATTTGCTTGGATCTACTCCATTCTTTGTCACTCTGACATGTTACTATGAATAAACGACGTCTTGTTGAACCATTCTTCCTTTGGTGCACGTTTGGGTTGTCCCCATTTTTTGCTATTACAATATTATGAAGAATATTCTTATACATGTTTCTTTTTGCATCTGTGTGAAGGTATCTCCTGGGCAGATACTAATAAACAGAACTGCTGAGTCATAGAAAATGCTCATTTGAGAAATTCAACAGGTATTTTCAATTTGTTCTCCAAAAGTTGTGCTTCAGTACTGTATGAGTGGATTCTTTTTTCCATGTAACCAACACCTGAAACAAACTTTGTAAGTGTTTGTCAATCTGATATCTAAGGCATGTCTCTTTCTTGATTTATTTTGTATTTCTGTCATCTCTGGGAAGGTTGAACACTTCTTGGTTACTGGCATTTCATATTTCCTCCACTGAGAATTGTTTGGCTGTTCGTGTCCTTTGCCACACTTCCACTGGATGGTTTGTCTCTCATTAGTTTATAGGAGTTCTTCATATAGTCTGCAGAGAAACCCTTGATTACATGTTGGAGTGTTTTCTTCTGTTTTTTTACTTAATTTACAGTGCCTTTGGTCTTACAAAGTTGTATTTTGCTGTAGTTAGTTTTATGAATCTTGTCGACTAGAGTTCTGCTTTCTGAGTCTCGTTTAACAAGACTGTCTATTATCCAAGATATAAAGATGTTCTATAATCTTTTTAAAACAATCTAATACTTTTAATATTCATTCAACTTTTATTGTTTATTATATTCAGATTTGGAGTTGATTTTTAAGGAGTGGTGTGAGACCAAATAGAATATTTATTAATATTTTGTCAAATGAATATCTGATTGTCCCAAAATAATTTATTGGCTATTACCAGACTTTATTAACATACATAGTGAATAGTTATGTCAAGTGCTGGTAGATCAAGTAAATCACAGACTGACAAATGACTGTAGGATTTAGCAATGTGGTGGTCACCTGTGACCGTGGAAAAAAGTGTTGTAGTGGGGTGGTGGGGGTTTATTGGAATGGGTTCAAGAGAGAATGAGAGAAATCAGAGATGGTGAGTACGCACAGCCATTCCTGAGGTCAATCAGTTGTTCTTTTAAACCAATCAGAAGATGTTTTTGACATTTTTAACAAATGGCTCAAAACCATGAAACTCTTCATGTAGATTTTAAAGCAGATTAGAAAGCCTTCCACGTTGAAGTTCTGAAGTATGAGTTTCACACACTCATTGTTTTTGGCAACAGAACAGAGTCAATCCTCCTTATTCAGTAATTTGATATTCGTGAATTCACCTAGTCACTAACATTTACAGGTGAATCCAAACCCAGCACACACTGTGTTTTCCCTGGTAATTCCTGGACGGGTGCAGAGTGGCAGAAAGTGGGAGTTGCCTGAGGCGCACGTTCCCAGCTGAGGTAGAACAAGGTGACACTCTTGTTTCAGTTCTCAGGTCAACAAGTGTCCTTTTCCTGGTCTATTAAATGGTACGTTTTTCACCTTTTTTGCTTCTTGCTGCTGTTTTTCCTCTTTGTAATGATCCGCAAACATAGTGCTGAAGTGCTGTGTAGTGTTCCTAAGCACAGGAAGCCTGTGCTGGGCCATATGTAGAAAACACTTGCGTTAGATGAGCTTCCTTCAGGCATGGGTTATGGATAGTGATATTGGCTGGGAGTTCAAATAATGTGTCTACAGTCTATACTAAATAAGGTCTTTTCAAAAGAGACAAACATAAAACAAGGCTATGCGTTGACAGGTTCCCAAACATGTCACGACCAAAGACTGCAGAAACCTAACCTTGTCCTTCCCCTAGGAGCCCTGGTTCAGTCTGGCTCATGCAGTGTTTGCTAAAAATTAATAGAATGTAACTCTTCCAAATAGGGAGGATCAATGGTAACATGATGGAGATATTTTCAAACCTCTCTTTTAAAAATGATGTCTAAAAAGCAGGTAGTTTCTCAACTAATGGTTGACTTGTCATCTTTACTTTGAAAGGACAGAGTTTTTAACAGCATCTGCTCAGAAGCATATCTTTGATAGACACATAAAAAAATCTCAGCAAATTGGGGACAACTGTTTTTTGCAAGAGAAAATGTGTATAGAATACATATATTAACTTCAAGCCAGTAGTTACCTTTGGGGAGGAAAGAGAGAGGAAGGAGAATGGTGTCTTCCACTGTGTAATATTTCTTAAAAAACGACATCAATAAGGTGTGCTCTGTTAAATCTCAGCAAAGAGTAAATGGTTTCTGTTATCCTATTCTCCTTCTAAGTATATTTAAAATAAATATGTAACTGGGGGCCCGCCCGGTGGCGCAAGCGGTTGGGTGCATGCGCTCCGCTGCGGCGGCCCGGGGTTCGCTGGTTTGGATCCCGGGCATGCACCGACGCACTGCTTTGGCAAGCCATGCTGTGGCGGCGTCCCATATAAAGTGGAGGAGGATGGGCACAGATGTTAGCCCAGGGCCGTCTTCCTCGGCAAAAAAAAGAGGAGGATTGGCGGATGTTAGCACAGGGCTGATCTCCTCACAAAAAAAAAAATAAATAAAATAAATAAATAAATAAATAAATATGTAACTGGAACTGAGATGAAATAACACTAATGTAATAGATGCTATTTGCTGGAGTGCTCCCACCATCTGATGGACAGCTCATGATGGGTTGGTGATGTCGCTGACACCATCTAAAGGTCAGGACACGTTGTTTACCAGCTGTGGAGCTAGAGAAGGCTCGGTCACCAGCAGCAGAGCCAGAGTTACCTCAACCTACAAAGTTAGAGCCACATAGAAGCAGATCCTGCTCCAGCTGTGGACTAGTGAGAGCTCTGGCAGCAGCTCCAGAGCTCAGTTGCAGCCAGCTCCAGAACTAGAGCTCCTCCAGCTCCCACACTCGACCAGCTCCAGAGCCGCAGCCATTCCCATCACTAGCTCCCGCACCACATCTGTCAATAAGGCAGAGCTAGAGTCAGTCTCAGGACCGGAGCCAATTCTAGAAGCAGGTCAGGCACCACCGCCTGAGACAGACCCAGCTCTAGCCCCAGCTCAGGTCCAGCTCCTGAGCCAGTTGCACAGCCAGAGCTGGGGGGATCTCCAGCATCAGCCACAGCAGTGGCTCCAGCACTAGGGCAGCTGCAGCACCACCCACATCGCCAGCAACTAAGGCCCGGCCGGCTCCAGCCCCCACCCAGAGATGTCTTTCCCTTTTCTATGTTTTATGATTTCTTATGTTTTATGTGTTCCAATTTAGATTCAATAAAGTTTAATGTTTTCATCACTTAAAGTTGTACAATTCAGGGCCGGCCATTAACTACATCCTCTATGCTGTGTACCGTCACCGTTATCTAGTTCCAGATCATTGCTTCACCCCACCAGAACCCCTGTACCCATGAAGCAGCCATGCCCCCATATCCACTCCCCCACCCCCTGACAAGCACTGATCTGCTTCCTGTCTCTGTGCATTTCCCTGGCCCTGGTGTGGCTGTCCTGAGCACAGCCAACCCTCCTTTGGCCCCTCCCCCCCATGCTGAAGACCCCTGAGGATGCCAATGTGTTCAGTGCCATGAACCCGATGCCTAGTATGACTTTGACCTGAGGAAGCCCGCCGTCACCAAGGGGGTGAAGTCAGGCATGGAGCCAGCTCAACCCTGCTTCACATGAAGAAGAGGGACTCGATATTGCCAAGGGCACCTTCTCCTCAGTCCCTAGTGCTGTTTAGCCACAGGACCACCCTCCCCAGGGTCTGGCTAGCTGGGGAGATGAGCACGTACAGACTAGAGTGACAAAAACCAGGTGGCCATCTTTTCTGTCCAACCAGCTGGTCCAGGCTACCCAGGAGCAGTTTCACCCTGAACCTCTCGTGCTGCAGGCCTGATGCCTGCCAGTCAGCAGGCTGTCCTGGCCTCTCGTGGACCACTGGGAGCCTTAGGTGCCTTCTGCCCTCTAGGGTCCAAAGGACTAGCTGATCTTTGCCAAGGAGTGCTGCCCATGGGCATGAAGCTCTGCCTGCCACTGAGGCACTGCCCTCTGTGCACCTCCCTCACACCTTCCCAGGTGCGGGTCACTTGCATCTGTGACTTCAGGTGTCCCAGGGTCCCCACTCACCCAGGGGGCGTGACCTCTGCAAATGCAGCCCTTCCGTCCAGCCTCCAAGCCAACAGGCCCCAACACGGGCTTCAGGACCAGGCACGGCTCCCACTCCAAGTGCTGGGACACCTCAGGTGGGGCCAGGACCTCAGTGGCAGGGACATTGTCCAATGCTCAGCGAGCACTTGGCTGGTTCCTCCAGCTCCAAGGTGGAGGAGAGCAACATGAGTTTTGAGCCAGAGGCCCCTGATGGCAAGGAAAAGAATGTGGCTGCCCTCCCCATTCTCCCTGACAGCCCACTCCCAGTCCCTTCTTGCCTGGGACCAGTGTTCCCCAGTGACACCTACAAAGGGGCCAAGAACCCCAGGAGCTGGATGCCGGCCTGGGGTGTCCTGCCGGGTCCAGAGACTCTGCTGATCATGCCACCCCCACAGTGATGGAAATCAACCGCCCCCTGGTCCCCGATGGTCTCTGGTTTCATCTTGGCCTCCAGCAGCACTTCCTCCTCCTCAGCCTCCACCACACCCATGGCAGCTTTGGTCACACACAAGCGTCGTGTCTCAGGCTCTTCAACCATAGCTCCTCGCTGGCCCTCTCCATCCACACGGTGGGCGATGCTGCATCATCCCTGTCCACCTGGAGTAAACAACAGCAACGTGGACAGGAGCGTCTTGTTTAGCCCACTGGTGGGACGTGCCCTTGGTCCCATCACTCAGAGCTCTCTGAGCACAGACCTGTCCTGAATGGCTACTTTGACAAGAAGCCCTCTCTGGGCCCTCCAGGCAGCAGGCCCAGCCCAGGCAGGAGGTAGGCAACCGCCACAGTGCCCACTGTACATGGGAAGAAATGGAGGCAGCCTTCTCATTCTGTTGGTTCTTGGGGATCTGGGCTTGAGTGGAGGTGGATAAGGTGCCCACCGAGCTCCCTCCAAATCTAGGATCTAACCGCCTGAGGCTCTGATGAGACTGCTCATTCAAGTCCAACCAACCTGTAGTGAAGCCCGACTCCTTGCCTGAGTCACGGCCCTGTGTGATCTGGTCCAGACACCGTCCCCAGAGTGCACCCCTCACCGCACCCCACCCTCCCTAAAGCCTTCCTCCCCAAGGACCCTGCCAAGCCCCTGCCCCCTTCAGAGCTCCTAGTCTGCAGTGCCCCTCCCCCGAGCCCCCATCCAGGATGGACTCACCTCTGTGCTGGGCTCACAGGCCACCTCCTCAGGCTCCTGTGCTAGCAGAGCCTTTAGGGTCAGATTGACCTGGGGTCAAACCCACAGCTGGGTCACCTCACAGCCCTGTGACAGGCAAGGTCATGTGGTGTCTTCTCGGAGCCTCAGTTTCCTCCATGAAAAATGGGGTCAGTGACTCTGACCTCAGGAGAGTGTGTTGGGATTCAAGCAGGGAGACGAAGCTGCCCAAAGTGCTTGGACTCAGGAGGTCGCCTGGCTGGGGGAGCCCCAACGCAGGACAAGGCCTCGATGGTCAATGCTGGGCTCAATGCTGGTGAAAATCAAGGATTTCTAGTCCCCTGTTCACGTCTGGACTTGGTCACTTAGAGCAGAGTGACCTTGAATGCTGGGACCACTGGTCATCTGTAAAATGGGGTGCAATCACTCAGCACCCAGTGGGCTCCCTAATAACAGTAACTCCCTCCAATAGTTGCCCAGCTGGGCTCCCTTCAGCTCCTCCTACACCCGCCAGGGCTGCAGGCAGGGACTGGCTGGACCTCATGTGGTAGGGAGGGGGTGTAGAGGAGGAGGGAAAAGGGCAGCCTGGCCTTCTCCCTGCCCAGGGTCTGTGTCCACCACTGTCTTCGTGTCTGCAGGACCAGCCATGCATGGAGCTGGACCCTGGGATGGAGTCTGTGGACCAGGACAGTGAAGTCGGTGTATATTCAGTGACCCTCACGTCCCCAGATGTCCAACCTACCCAACTGTGCACCGTGTGGCCCACCTGGCTTCTGTGGCGTGTTCCTGCGACGTAGGGGGTGTGAGGGTCACCAAGCAGTTGGCTGGGGAGGGGACAGACGAAAGCAGCCATGTCAAGGGACTGTTGTGTTACACGTGTGTGCTGCGAGCTGTGTCACCCAGAAGTGCTGTCTGCAGGGCCCCTCTGTGTGCCTGACCATGGACAGGAGGCCTGGTTGCCGCACAGGAGAGAGGCCTGTGAGACCGTGAGGGTATCCCTGCCACACTCATGTGGGCGGAGATCCCGGGCCATGTCCATGCTCATCGGGGCTGATGTTGCTCCGTGTCCAACCCTCACAGGACAGTTGGGAAACTGAGGCCAGGAGAAGCAGGGACAGGCCCTGGGGTCACAAGGTGGGCAGAGTCCAGAGGGGAAGAGAGCATTCCAAGCTCTTAGGCCAGCCTCAGCACTTCCAAGGGGTTTGCTTTGGGAATGAGAGCCCCTAATCCCCTGGGGGACCCCTGCCAACGCCCTCCCATGTAGGGCCCTTTGCTATACGCATCCCCACGTGGACACACTCACACACACAAGCATACACACACACTCTGAATGCCCAGCCCGGTCTCAGAAGGGAAGTGCTCACTGGGGAGGTGACAGGAGGAAGGAAGAAAGAGGTTGGAGGCAGCTCTGCCATGGGGCATGGGCATCCGGTCCCCTAACAACATGCCCAGGCCCATAGCATGAAGGGGAGAGATGCCAGACTGGTGGGCAGGGGGTCCCCAAGGTACACAGGGGGATGCAGGGGTTGGGGCCACCCCTAGAGCAGCCTGTAGAGAACCAGGTCTGGCGTCCTGTGGCCACCACTCTGGGCACCGGGAACTAGGATGTGACCCCATAGGGGGGAGGGGATACAGCAGAGAAGGCTAGATCTTACACCTCTGTAAATTGGGGTGCATAGATGGGGTGACTCTAAGGGTCCCACAGGCTTGTAGAAGAGTCTATTGACCTTCGTTCTCCATCCATGACCCACTGTTCTCTGAGTCCTTGTAAAATGCATTCCATTCCCTCGAGGTCTTGCTGAGCAGAAGGCAGCCTGAGAGCTTGGGGACTGGAGCCCCGGGCAGTGCAGAACATGGCAGAGCACTGGTCGACTTGTCTGGGGACCAGGGACAAGGCCATCCTTGTCGGAGCCTCGGGGGCCTCCTTTGGAAGTGAGGTGGAGTCATTGCCCTGGCTGGGGCGAGGAGGCCTTGTGAGTCAACGGGACACGCCAGGGCCAGTGGAGGGAAAGCGGGGAGCAAGAGAGGCTTCTGAGGTCCCTCACGTCCCTGCTGGAGCCCACAGGTCCTGCTCCTTTGCGTCCTCGGCCCTGGTGGAACCACTGCCTTGAGGACCCCAAACAAAGAAAGGTGTGTGTTTTGCTTTCTGCTTTCCTGCCTGGGGCTGCAAGGCTGAGGCTGACCACCAGGGGTGTCCTGTGTCCACTCATGCTCAATGCAGCAAGTGGAGCAGGGAAGGGACGCCCAGGGCTCGTTCTGGGTGTTCCCCTGTCCAAAGCAACAGGCACCATTGATTACTGGCACCCACGTCCACAATGGGAGCTGCTCAGAGGCGGGAGGGGACCCTGAGATCCTTTCATGATTCTTTCAGCTACTGTGGCCCCAGCACTCACCCTGAGCAGGGCCCATGTTAGTCCTGAGGGCAGTGCTGAAAGCACCCACATGGTCTCTGTCCTCCAGGAGCTCACAGCCTGGAGGTGGAAAGGACAAAATCATGAACAAATCCATGTGAAAAAGAAGAGAAGGTGCTACAGAGCAATGAAGCAGGGTGCTGGAGGAGGGAGGGCCTGGAGCCCCTAGGTGGGTGTAAATGGCCCCCTGGGGACATTTGTGCCCTGAGCAGAAGGACAAGAGGAGCCAGCCCTGCATCTGTCTGCAAACAGCGTGCTGGGGGGAAGCTCAAAGGCACAGAGACTTGGAGGCAGAAGAGGATTTGACGAGAGAGGAGGTGAGAAAAGAGCCAGTGTGGCTAGAGTGAGCTGGGGAGGAGAGAAGTGAGGGAGAGAGGATGGCAGGACCAGACCCAGGCCTGGAAGGAGGTACTAGCTGTCTATGCTGGGTGACAGCATTAGCCTCACTTAGCACTTACAAGACCTATCATTGAGCATCTGACAGTGTCTCTACCAGGGTCCAGGCTCAGGTCAGCTGGGAGGCTCCCCGTCAAGGTCTAGCAGGAGGCTGGGGCTGTGTTCTCAACTGAAGCTCGATAGAGGCAGGAGCCATCTCGGAGATCATTCACAAGTATCGGGGCAGTGGTAGGATTCAGTTTGGATGGGGGGTTTCAGGCCTTTTCTGTCTGTGGGCCGGGACCCTCTGCCAGTTTTTTGCATTAGGGGGTGTCATAGGGAAGGAAGCTCATAATATCTGATCTGGCTTCTCCTGAATAGTGGATCAGAGAGACAGACAGAGGGAGAGAAAGAGAGACAGTGACAAACAGAGATAGAAAGATGGGGAGGAGAGACAAAGAGTAGACACAGACAGAGACAGGGAGACAAAGAGAGAGACAGAGAGACAGGGAGAGACCAAGAGAGATACAGACAGCCAGAGACACAGAGACAGAGAGAGACAAAGACAGAGAGAGAGAGACAGAGACAGAGAGATAGAATGAACACAGGAGAGACAGAACCACACAGAAGTCACAGACTTTTCATTAAGCTGACCGTGGAAGTGACATCCCATCACTCGGCCCTATTCTATTGGTTAGAAGCCAGCCGCAAAGTCCATTCTCATAGAGGAGCGGGGATTACATAAGATGTGTGCCTAGGAAGTGGGAACGCTGGGAGCCGTTGTGGGGGCTGCCCACCACATAGGCTGAGATGACCACCACTCAGGCACTTGGACCTGAGTCTAAACATAACAGGAGGCCCTGGAGGGTTGCGAGCCAGAAGGAGATGATGTCTGAACGTCATTTCATTTCAACCCTCCCTAGGAACACTGGGAAACAGGCAAGAGGGGAAGTGCCTCTCCCAGACGCCCAGCAGACCCAAGCCTCTTTGCGTTGTATTCTCTGCCACAGCCAGCCCTTTCTGTAATCCTTGCACTGCCAAGTCTGTGCAGGAGCTACGTGTGGGAGCAGCCCACGGGATTCACAGACTCTGAAGGGATCTCTAGGTCTATACACCTGATGACATCCCTAGGAAGTAGATGCTAGAATGACCCCCACTACACAGAGAGGGACATGAACACAGGAGAGACCCTGAGAGGGGAGGCCCTGAGAGGCGCAGGGTTGTCCAGGGTGACATCACTGGCAAGAAGCAGGAGCAGGACTGAATTCAACTCTGTGTCCTCAAAGCTGGGGCCCTGGTTGCGTCCAGACCTCCCCAGAGGCTGTGGGGTGGACTGTGTCAGTGTGACTGTGTCTGGACAGGGTGTGGAGATGGAGAGTGAGCAGTCAGCAGCCCAGGGGGCCCTTAGGAAGGTCTTGTGTGAGGAGGAAGCTTAGGTAAGGGGATCCCAGGAAGTGACCTCACAGAGCCCAATAGAACTTGGAACCCTGGTAACTAGGCACCCACATCCTAAACACAGCCCCCAAGCGAGCTCACTTCTCTAGCACTTGTCTAGAAGGAGCAACATGTTTAGTTGCTGCTTCCCAATGACCAGGGGCCGGAGCCCCAGGAAAGCCCCCAAAGACCGATGCAGATGCTGGTGCCCCTCTCACGGCCGACGGCTCTGGTCGTTTACCCGGAGGGACGGAAAGGTAACACCGGGAGGCCCAGGGAAGGCCATTCCAAACCAGGCTACCACTGTGGGCCCATCTGGGCAGCCCCACATCCCCTCCCCATGTGTGCCTGGAAGGGCGGGTTCATGTGGGTAGACCACCGTGAGCAGGAGCAGTCGGTGAGGTGTTAGAAGCCTTGGGGGGTCGGTCAGGTTCAAAGCCCAGGTCAAGGCCGGCTGGGTGGGATGTGGAGTGCGGGGTGGTGCCCTTCTGCCTGAGGTTTATCCCAAGCCCCTGAGGTGTAGGTCTTTCCTCAGGGGTGGAATAATGTGCAGACACAGGTGTGTGCCTGATCTGGGAGAATTAGGACCAGAGGGCAGAAGCAGCAGCAAGGACAGCTGGGCAGGGCTCTGATGCCTCTGGGACGGAGCCAGTCACTGTCTTTGCAGAGCTCCACGAAGAAGATCAGCGTGGAGCTGGCGGAAGGGGATATTCCATCCATCTCCCCGATGGAGGCGCCGGTGTCCCACAGGCCTGGACCAGCAGCTACCGGGAGACGGTCTGCAGTGACAGTGATAAAACCCTCAGAGCCACCAGAAGACCCAGCTTCAATCCCGGGAGAACCATCATACCCACCATGTCCTGCAGCAGCGCAGGAGGCAGCTGAGGCCCCAGCCTCCGTGCAGGGAGCGCCATCCCCTGCAGAGTCTCCTGTAGCATACCAGGAGGCAGAAGAGGCCCAAAGCTCTGTGCAGGGAGGGCCATCCCCTGCACAGCCTCCTGCAGGAGACGAGGAGGCAGCTGAGATCCCTGCCTCCGTGCTGGGACAGACATCTCCTGCACAGACTCCCGCAGGACTCCAAGAGGCAGCTGAGGCCTCAGCCTCTGTGCAGGGAGAGCCATCCCCTGAACAGGCTCCTATAGGAGAACAGGAGGTAGCTGAGGGCCCAGCCTCTGTGCAGGGAGAGCTATACCCTGCACAGTCTCCTGCAGGAGACCAGGAGGCAGCTGAGGCCCCAGCCTCTGTGCAGGGAGAGCCATCCCCTGCACAGCCTCCTGCAGGAGAACAGGAGGCAGCTGAGGGCCCAGCCTCTGTGCAGGGAGAGCCATCCCCTGCACAGGCTCCTGCAGGAGAACAGGAGGCAGCTGAGGGCCCAGCCTCTGTGCAGGGAGAGCCATCCCCTGCACAGTCTCCTGCAGGAGACAGGGAGGCAGCTGAGGCCCCAGCCTCTGTGGAGGGAGAGCCATCCCCTGCACAGCCTCCAGCAGGAGAACAGGAGACAGCTGAGGGCCCAGCCTCTGTGCAGGGAGAGCCATCCCCTGCACAGTCTCCTGCAGGAGAACAGGAGGCAGCTGAGGGCCCAGCCTCCGTGCTGGGAGAACCATCCCCTGCACTCTCTCCGGCAGGAGAACAGGAGGCAGCTGAGGGCCCAGCCTCTGTGCAGGGAGAGCCAGCCCCTGCACAGTCTCCTGCAGGAGAACAGGAGGCAGCTGAGGGCCCAGCCTCTGTGCAGGGAGAGCCATCCCCTGCACAGTCTCCTGCAGGAGACAGGGAGGCAGCTGAGGCCCCAGCCTCTGTGCAGGGAGAGCCATCCCCTGCACAGGCTCCAGCAGGAGAACAGGAGGCAGCTGAGGGCCCAGCCTCTGTGCAGGGAGAGCCATCCCCTGCACAGTCTCCTGCAGGAGAACAGGAGGCAGCTGAGGGCCCAGCCTCTGTGCAGGGAGAGCCATCCCCTGCACAGTCTCCTGCAGGAGAACAGGAGGCAGCTGAGGGCCCAGCCTCTGTGCAGGGAGAGCCATCCCCTGCACAGTCTCCTGCAGGAGAACAGGAGGCAGCTGAGGGCCCAGCCTCCGTGCTGGGAGAACCATACCCTGCACTCTCTCCGGCAGGAGAACAGGAGGCAGCTGAGGGCCCAGCCTCTGTGCAGGTAGAGCCATCCCCTGCACTGTCTCCGGCAGGAGACCAGGAGGCAGCTGAGGCCCCAGCCTCTGTGCAGGGAGAGCCATCCCCTGCACAGCCTCCTGCAGGAGACCAGGAGGCAGCTGAGGCCCCAGCCTCTGTGCAGGGAGAGCCATCCCCTGCACAGCCTCCAGCAGGAGAACAGGAGGCAGCTGAGGGCCCAGCCTCTGTGCAGGGAGAGCCAAGCCCTGCACAGGCTCAGGGAGGAGAACCAGAGGCAGCTGAGGCCCCAGCCTCTGTGCAGGGAGAGCCATCCCTTGCACAGGCGCCTGCAGGACACAGGGAGGCAGCTGAGGCCAATCTCTGCGGCCTGGGAGAGCTGGCTCAGGACCCTCCCTCATTAGCACCTCCAGTCCCACCTGTTCCACCTACTCCCTTACCACCAATTTCCTTCCCCATCCTCCTAATTGTGTTTCTCTATTTCTTGGTTTCTTTCATTGATTTTTTTTTATTGTTTATATCTTGATTATTTAAAATAAATTTCACTTTCATCTTTTAACAGTTTACTGCTTTTCATTTTAAATTGTACACTTCATGAGCATTAAGTACATTCACAATGCTGTGCAGCCATCACCGCTGTATGCGTTTAGAGTATTTCATTCTCCAAAAGAACACCCTGTTCTAAAAGCACTCACTCCCACTTTCTCCCTCAGGCCCTGGCAACCCCTAATCTGTTTTCTGTCACTGTTTCCTTTTTTTTTTTAAATCTGTTCAGGATGTTTCCTATAAGTGAAATCATGCCGTAGGTGGCCATGTGTTTTCTGCCCATTTATTTTCGCACGGCCTGATAGGTTTTCCTTTTCTGCTTTTATTTGAAATAGAATTTCTCTAATTTGATAGGAAAATCCCAGATGGAGTCTAGATTTGATGTATCAAAGAAAGCCCTTTTGGTAAATATGTGCATAATCTTGGGGTACAGACTGCTGTTTTAAGTGTGACACCAGAGCCAGAAGCCACACACGAAATGCGTTGCTCTTCCTGCAGCCTAAACAAAAACAAGAAAGGGTAGAAAGCTGGAAAGACAAACCAAGAGGCAGCTGAGGCATCAGCCTCCAAGCAGGGAGAGCCATCCCCTGCACTGGCTCCTGCAGGAGAACAGGAGGCAGCTGAGGCCCCAACCTCTGTGCAGGGAGAGCCATGCCCTGCACAGGCTCCTGCAGGAGAACGAGAGTCAGCAGAGGGCCCAGCCTCCGTGCAGGGAGAGCCATCCCTTGCACAGTCTCCTGCAGGAGACAGGGAGGCAGCTGAGGCTACAGCCTCTGTGCAGGGAGAGCCATCCCCTGCACAGGCTCCTGCAGGAGATCAGGAGGCAGCTGAGGGCCCAGCCTCTGTGCAAGGAGAGTCAAGCTCTGCACAGGCGCCTGCATGAGACAGAGAGGCAGCTGAGGCCAAATTCTGAGGCCTGTGAGAGCTGGCTCGGGAACCTCCCTCATTAGCACCTCCAGTCCCACCTGTTCCACCTGCTCCCTTACCACAAATTTCCTTCCCCATCCTCCTAATTGTGTTTCTCTATTTCATGGTTCCTTTCATTGCTTTTTTTATTGTTTATATCTTGATTATTTAAAATAAATTTCACTTTCATCTTTTAACAGTTTACTGTTTTTCATTTTAAATTGTACACTTCATGAGCATTAAGTACATTCACAATGCTGTGCAGCCATCACCGCTGTATGCGTTTACAATATTTCATTCTCCAAAAGAACACCCTGTTCTAAAAGCACTCACTCCCACTTTCTCCCTCAGGCCCTGGCAACCCCTAATCTGTTTTCTGTCACTGTTTTGTTTTTTTTTTAATCTGTTCTGCATGTTTCTTATAAGTGAAATCATGCCGTAGGTGGCCATGTGTGTCTGCCCATTTCTTTTCGCACGGCCTGATAGGTTTCCTTTTCTGTTTTTATTTGAAATAGAATTTCTCTAATTTGATAGGAAAATCCCAGATGGAGTCTAGATTTGATGTATCAAAGAAAGCCCTTCTGGTAAATATGTGCATAATCTTGGGGTACAGACTGCTGTTCTAAGTGGGACACCAGAGCCAGAAGCCACACACGAAACGCGTTGCTCTTCCTGCGGCCAAAACAAAAACAAGAAAGGGTAGAAAGCTGGAAAGACAAACCACAAACCGGAATGTATTCCTCATGACACAAGGTCAGGGAAAGGTTACGCATCCTTGTGGTCCAAAAAAACACTCGAAAGTCAGAGTTTTAAAAAGAGATAAAGAGCAAACACATTCAACGCCAACGAGAGGTGATACACAGGGGCAGCATGTGTCAGAGATGCGCGAGCTCCCCGAGGAGGAGACGCGCACATGGAGACACTGTGGAGAGGGCACTGGGCCCCATCAGACGGGCTGGGTTTCAGTGTGGTGACAACCAGACCTGGTGACAATGTGAGGAAGCAGAGGCCCCAGTAGACCCCTAGAGACAAGTGTGAAAGGACACTCCTCTCTGGAGACCAACCTGCAGGACCCATCGCAGTCCCCAGGGGCACGCCTGTGCTGGCGGTACTGATCCCAGGACTTCATCCCACAGAAATTCCTGCCCAACTTTTCAAAGATGTATTTTCCAGACTATTCATCACAGCACTGGTTGCAATAGCAAGCAATTGGAAGGAACGCTACTGTCCATGGCGAGGCGATGGGATCCATCCGTCCCATCTGTAAGACCACTAATATGTGATATCAGCCGGGAGACATGCATCTAGGAACATGAATCTGTGTGTGAGAGAGAGACAGAGACAGACAGAGAAAGAGAGAGACAGAGCCAGAGAGATACATACCAAATCATCCATGGGGCTCACCTCTGGGGATGGGAATTGCCACTCGCTTCTCTTCTCCTTTAGAGGCCTGCGTGATGTTTCAACTTGATAGAATGTGCCTCTATTCCTCTTATAATTCTAACAAGATTAAAATCACATGTTAATGTTATCCATTTATCATTCATCTTTGGACTGAAGTACATTATTTAGTTTTTCTTTGTAAAGGTTTTTATTACGAAGACAATGTACGTTAATTACAGTAAAAGAATGAATTCTAAGGGAATTAAGAATTAAGTGGAAACTGAGGAGTGCCCTTAACAGGCAGTGTTCACCGTTTCAGTCCTTTGCCTTTGTATGCACGTGTGTGTGCACGTGTGTGCATGTGCCCATTCAGCTGTGTGCATCTGTATGCACATGGGTATGTCTATGTGCAAGTGTGTATGGGTGTGCACTTGCGGCTATCGTGTGGGAAGGACTGCAGGGAGTGTGCTCTTCTGGAACCTGATTTCCCCAGGGCTGGACCCTGGCCAGTCAATCCTCTTTCTCCTCTGCGTCGGCCTCAGAATTGCCTAAGAGCCTCTGCTGGGCAACACGGATCATTTCTGATTTTTCACTCCCGTCATCGTGCTGAAAGGAACACCTGCATCCATAAATCTCTACTTCTTTAGGACCGATCCCTAGAGGCAGAGATTCTGGCTCATAATGTAAACGTGATGTTAAGGTGTTGGTCACAGTCTCTGACACCCAAGGTCTCCTTCTACCCTGTGATCTTGTTTGGGAACAGGGAGTCCAGAGACCCTGAAGCAGAGACCTGAGGGAGGGAGGGAGAAGGAGGAGCAGCTAGGACGCAGGGGATGAAGGTACCTGGGGTGACCTGCCCAGCTGGAAGGCCTCGCTCCTGTTGCTTCTGTCCCTACCACTCCCCTCACCCCTGGCCCCGCCCCTAACACACCTGACCCCGATTTGGCCTTGCCCATGCCCCTCCTGCTCCCTAACTCACCTGAGCTGAGCAGCCTGGCCTGCCATCCAGGACAGATGATGATGAAGGTCTGGACACTCCTGCCTGCTCCCTCTCCCTCCAAGCAGAGAGCCCCATCCTCAGTCAGGAAAGTACATCTAGGTCAGTGCAGTGAGTCACAGGGACCTCCTTGAACATGCTCCCTCCAGGGGGAGTTCTCAGTTGCAACAGCAGGACCCACTTGAGCTTGTGTGAGCAGAAGTGACTCTTACAAGACAGAGTGGAGGTGTCATAGAAGGTGCCAGAATGTCAGAGCACGGGGCTAGAGGCTGTGGAGAAGGTCATCGTGCTCAAAGCACACCTCAGGGTTTTCCAGGAGTGATGGCTGCCTCAGGCACTGTGCCAGCCCCAGCCCACATATCCAGCACATTCAGCCTCTGCGATGGAGGGGCCCTGCTCAGTGGGGATGAGGGAGAGAGCCCTGGTGACCTCGGAGAGGCACTGCCATTGGAGCCTCGGTTTCCTCACCTGTGAAGTGGGCTGACAGCCGACCTTTCATGGTGGTGTCAGACAAGTTCGCTGAGGCTGCACCTGGAGTGCCCTGCACCTTCTCAGATCTCAACAGCTGCTAGCTCTAATGAAGAGGAATCAAGAGAGGAGAGATGGGGCTGGGTCCTGGATCCCCACCTGGCTGGCTGACTGCCGTGGGACGAGATGGGGTGGAGAAAGGCATTCCAGAGGAACAGCGGAGTCAGAGCGAGTAGGGCATGCCTGGTGGGAGATCAGAGTGGGCAGAGGCGAAGGGCCTCAGGGGGCTCTGAGTGGGGTGACATCAGCAGGAACAGCTCACGGTGATGAGCACTTACCGGGGCCTCTGTTCTCCTCTTGAGCTATCTCCTTGAATTCTCCCCACAACTCCTTGGGGGAGGAGCAATTATTGTCTTCATTTCACTGATGAGGAAACTGAGGCTCAAAGAGACTTGCCCCCTCTGTGCCCTGCAGAGTGGCAGAGCCGGGATTTGAACCCAGTGCCTCTTAGACCCCTTGGGCCTGCCTGAGAAGGGCTCCCCCATGCTGAGAGAGGGACCTCTTTTCCCTAAAGTTCTGAGAACTTTTGGTCCTGATGCCCAGAGAGACCTCACTCTGCGGGGGGATAGGCTGGTCCCTGGTACTGGGAGAGCCCACAGCGCCCACAGCTGGCCATTCCCCGGCCACCATACCCAGCCCCAGGCAGACGGAGTGGCCCTGTCCCTTTAGTTCAGTGATGGCTGGAGGCCAGAAGGGTGCAGGCCCCAGGGAGGCCAGGACCCCTGAGCCCGAGGAGGCCACAGTGCAGGACAGTGGTTTGCAATGATCCAAAGTCAGAGACACAGGGGTCCTAGTCCCTGCTCAGCCTCTTTCTAGCTGGTGATGCAGGTGAGGCTCTCAGCCTCAGTTTCCCCATCTGTACAATGAGGAAATAACTTGGCCTCCTGATGGGCTGTTGGGAGACTTCCCTGAGGAATTGCTTGAGCATCTCTAGCCTGGTGCCTGGAGCGTGTTAAGAGCCCCCTGCCAGGCTGTCACAGTGGTCCTCCAGGGCGCAGGGTCTGGGAAGTCCCTCCTCAGGTTCCCTTCCTGCTGCCCTGCTCCCGGGAACATTCAGCATTGTTTGAGGAGGAGCTGAAGAAGATCCAGGACCACACTGTGTTGCAGGTGACGGAGGCTCAGCGCTGGGAGGACAGCTGGACATGCTCCATGCCACCGTCCAGGGCTTGTGCTGTGACCCCCTGTGAGCCCCCCACAGATAAAGGCTCCTCCTGTGTGGATCCAGCTTCTGTGGTTTACTCA
This sequence comes from Diceros bicornis minor, assembly GCF_020826845.1. Classification (NCBI taxonomy): domain Eukaryota; kingdom Metazoa; phylum Chordata; class Mammalia; order Perissodactyla; family Rhinocerotidae; genus Diceros; species Diceros bicornis. The sequence goes on along the minus strand of NW_026691114.1, from coordinate 176,375 downwards.
CTTACTGCTTCATTCACCCAGTCATTCCTTCACTCATTCCTTCACTCACTCACTCCTGCACTCATGTACTCATTCATGCATTCGTTCATTGTTTCACTCACTCATTCAGCCAATACGTTCTGGTCCCTGCCAGGGGCCGAGCACTGTAACTTCACCAGTGAGTATGACCCCACGTGGTCCCTGCCCACCTGGAGCTCACATCCACTGTGTGACCTGAAAGAGGGCTGTCCCTCGGGTTAGCAGGGGTGATGAGCACCAGGAATCCGCTTCTGAAAGTAGAGGCCACCCATGCAAAGAAAAGAACGGAGAAAACCCATGCTTGGCACTTCATCGACAAAAAAAAATAATTAAAAGTTAAGAAAAATAAAGATATCCTACACTTAACAAAATGTGGGTTCTAATCACAAGTGTGCACTCATTCCTACAACCAATGAGAAGTAATCCAGAGTGGACTGGGTGTTTGTAACACATTCTTCCGGCCAATAACAGCATTTCAGTAAACATGTTCCAGGGCCTCATGATTTTCCTAAGGCCTCTGTGATCCTCCAACACTTAAATCTTTCTCCTTGGAAGCCTCTGTCCTGTCCCCCTCCTTGTCGAATGGCTCTTCCACTGTCCGGGGGCCTACCCTGCACGGCCACACTCGTCAGTGACTCTCCACGTTGTGTGGACAGGCTGCCCGCGTTCCTCCCGCAGCCTCGCGAGCTCCTGTTGCTTTGGCAAGGTTGGGGTTTTCCCTGGGTGATCAGCGGGCGTCCTTCTTTGCAGCGGTGTGCCTCTCCGCACGCTGCGTCTCCTCTGGCGACTCCGGGAGGCAGGCCTGTGTCCCCATCTCACAGGTGAGGAAGCTCAAGTCCAGAAAGCTGGACAACCTGCTCCACGTCACAGCCAGCGTGCAGCCTCCGCAGAGTCTGGGCCCCAACGCAGACAAGGACATAGGGCGAGTGGTTTGTCTGCAGGTGAGGGAGGAGGCCCGAGGGAGGCCATGGGGAAGGGAGCCTGGAGGAGGAGCGCCAGTGCGGGGCCTGACGAGGGAGCACTGAGGTGAGCATCCATCCTAGTCCTGCTGGGAGACGAGATCCCACCCGGACTGGCTCTGTCCCCGTGGGTGGAGGGTTTATCCCGGGTCGTGAAGGCTTCTGTGCTACAGGCTGGCACAGGCTCGCAGCAGAGGAAGCTCCCGCTGCAGGAGAGAGCCCTCAGGCAGAGAGTGGATGCAGGTGCTCCAGGGGGACACTGTGGGCCTGCCGGGGACTGGCTCCCAGGGACTGCAGGGACTCAAGTGGGCTGAGGGAACTGAAGGGCAGCAGCAGCAACGTCTGCAGCGGGGGTCTGCACACATGTCCCACACGTATGCCCCCAGAAAGGCTGCTCTGCATGGCATTTCTCCTCCCAGATGCGTAGTTGGCCCAAACCGCCCCTCCACTCCACACTCCCAACTCCTTTCCACTCGTCTCAGGTTACTAGAAATTCAGAATATTTTAGTTGGTGTTGGAGCCCAGAGACTTTTGTTTGTCCTGCCCATGTTCTAACATTGCTGGCTTTTTAAAGATCTCAGGGCTTTGACTCCAAAACAGCAAGATGATGAGGATCCCAGAGAGCTTTCTGGAAGCAAGACTTGATGCTTTGCAATACTGCCATCCCACCAGCTCTTCTCAAAATCCCTCCAGGACACAGACTCACAATCTTGGGTCCTCAGATTGCTGAAAGGATGCGCCTTCAGAAAGTGATCGGCGTGGGTCGGCAGGACGCACCGAATGGTTGAGTGAGGAATTCAGCCAATCCTCTTCCCGGAAAGCCATGATCACACCGGACGTGCTGTCAGAAAACAACCTCTGGGAAGAGACCAAAGACATACAACCAACTGAGGAGCATGTGAAGCTGAGGGAAGAACAGTGAGAGTCGTGGTGTTTTTGCCCAGGGCAGGTCCCGTCCCCACCCCCTCAGTGTGACGGCCCTGTGAGCGGCGCAAGCCTGAATGGGGGTGGCTTCACTGTCAGAGGTTGCCCACTTGATGTCGCCATGCGTGGGCAAAGCCCGGCCCCTAAGCATTCCTGGAAACAGTAGCCATCTCAGTGGCAAGCTGACGTGGAAGGTCAACTTTGCAGCCGCCTGAGGTTGGATCTAGAACAGAGCAGCGAATCAGCCAGGAAGGTGAGACGGACAACCACACAATGAGACAGACACAGCGGCCTTGATGGGCTGCACGTAACCCCAGGGGGTCTGGAAGGTGGTGTGCTTGTGCAGGCCTGTGCTCAATCAGGTGAGACCAGGAAGATGGGCATTGTGGGGATGCTTAGAGACCTGCCACCAGCCTAGGCCCTGCCCCCAGGGGTTGCTGCCTCCCAGGAAGTCCAAGTTGACTGAGGGGACAATGCCCAGCCCTGTCTAAGGTCCCTGTCCACTCTGGGGCTCCCATGGAGAGAGGCCTTCCCACCTGGAAACTTCTCCCCAGGTCTTCTTCAGAGGCTGAAACGAGGTGCTCTCAGAGCAGAGAAGACGGTGAGCAGTGAGGAGAGGCTCCTGAGGAGTCGGCCCTCCTGGGGAAGGAAGCAAATGAGCTGGGAGGGTGGAGTGGTCCCTGCTTGCTCTGGCCTCAGCCCCCTCAGTGTACATCTCCCTCCTGGAGGCGACAGGAGCCCAGGGAACCCGGGAGAGCACACCCGGGCCGCAATGAGCAACACTCCCAAGGAGGAGGATCTGAGCTCAACGCAGGATCAGCCCAAGTAGGAAGGGAGCATTTCGCCACCAGGACACTCGAGTCAAGGTCAGCGTGCCCCTGCAGGGATGAGCTCCCTGCCTGTTCTATACGTCCCTGTGGACCACTGACTGCTTAGGGACCGGCTTCTGACCAGCAGACCCAGCACAAGTGACAGGACGACCCTTCCCAGATTCCCTCACCGAGGCTGTCATTCTCTCTCACTCGCTCTCTTGTGTTCCCTCTTCCCTCTCCCCGTGTTCCCCTCTCTCAGTCTGTCTAACCCCTGGACCTGGGGACATACATGGACGTCCTGTGCTCCCCTATGCAGAGGCCCACGCAGAAGAAAACCAAGGGAGTGCCCTGGCCAACAGACAGAAAGGAGCCAGGCTCTCAGTGAAGCTGATCCTGACCGAGCCCACAGGAGTAAGCTTGACAGCACATCTCACCCTGGTCCAGCCTCAGTGGAGGCCACAGCCCCAACCTGGAAGTCGTCAGCTCAGTTGTGCAGGATTCCTGGTCTAACTCAGAACAAAGGCAACCTCAGCTGGCAGGATACTCAGCTGGGTATTATGGTGTGCCCAGGGAGCTGTTTGTAAGCTTAGATGTGTAACGGCTCCTGGAATGAAAAGCCCAAGGATAGAGGGGACTTGGCAGCATTAGTAACTGGGGATGCTTCTGGTTCCACTATCATAGGCTCAGCCTCTGGCTAGAGCAAACTTATACCTCTGTTTAAGAAACACACAATCATTAGCTCCTTTGAACTGAGAGTCAGCTTAAGTCAAGCAGAGAATGCAAGGTGGGCTGTTAAAGCTAGAAGGACCCTTAGTAATCATTGGGTCCAACCCCTTGGTAAGAGAGAATTATGGTTTGGCAATCTATGATCTCCTTTTCTCTGGGGACTTCTCACTGTGGTTATAGAGGCATCTGCCATGTTATTCCTTGAATGGAACCCTGATTACAGTTGATTGGTGCAAAGTGAGCCAATTAGAGTTTTTCTGTGGGAATTACGGAGCTGAAATGTCTGTCCTCCTGTTGGGAGCTGGGCTTTATGACATTATACTTGGAAATTTTCCAGGGCTGCATAGTTTTCCCTCATGGGCCAGAGAGACAGAAGAAGTAATCCACATAGAGAGAGAGGAGTTATGCAGATGTATAGCAAGGGACACGTCTGGGAGATGAAGAGAGAGTCTGCTGGGGACTGAGTGTGTCCTTAGAGCCAGTTGTTCCTGAGGCCAGACATATTCCTCTCACAGCTCTGGATTGCTGCCCTTGTCCCCATAAAACAGCTGAGGACCCCTGTGATAGGGCCCCCTATGTCTTTAAGCTAGTTCCAGATCGGTTTCTGTCACTTGCAATCAAAACAGTCCAAACCAATAGGCTCCAAGTTTTAAAGAGGAGGAAAGTGATGCCGAGGAAGAAGGACGTATTTCACCATGTGACACCGGAGGCCCATTCTGTCCTGAGAGAAAGAGCGTTCTTGAAATCACAAAAGCATATGCCAAACTGTGGCTCATAATATTAAAGGCTGATTCAGAAGGACTTGACAATAAAAATTTCATCCAGAGAAAATCCATCTCTTTTGTCTTTTTTTGAGGGGGGAGGGGAATCACAGGGAAACTGGCCTGACACGGAGGCTTCGACCTCCGTTCTGTCTGCCAGTCCCCCGTGGTCATCCCGCCGGCACAGGCTTTGGAGGAAGTGGAGTGGACCCTGGCATTGTGGACGTCCATGTGGGGTCACCAAGAAGCTCAAGAGCCGATCAACACAGCACCTCTTTCACCCCCCAAAGCTGAGGCCCACACCAAAAAGTGATTATAATTCTCTCCAGAATCAGTTAAAAGAAAGCTATTTCCATTGTTCCCAGGCCCAAAATGGAAAACTGGGAAATTTCTTAGGTAGAGCCAAATGAATTTTTACAAAAGCTTTGAAGTATATTCATATTGCGAGGACACTTCTTATCAGCTAAAGGAAAATAGGCGCAGATCCTCTTAAAATAAAATGAAATTTATGGACACAGGATTATAGCTGCCCCAAGGTGCCAAAAATGCTATGTTTGTAGAACCCAAATCATTTAGACACCCTTCCAAATCCAAGTACTATGTATTGCTTCCGATATTTATGCTGGACCTGTTACCCCACGCTCTCCGCTTCCTGCCTATGCAAAGTGACTGTGCATCAGGAAAGGCCATAATGTTTAAAATATTCTCAAGCAATTTCCTGCTTTATGGTAGGCATCCTCAGAAGTAAATGCCAGAAAGCCGTATAACAAATGCAAAATCCTTATGGTCTTCTGTGAAACTACTGCAGATGGGTAAACTGAGGCTAGTTGAAAACACTACACCTCAGTGGCTTAGCCAAGGAATAATAATGAAATCTGAAAACGTCGAATATATGTAGGAGCCTCTTTTGTGTCCTGTATAACACGCCCTAAGCTGGCCTCTGGCTTTAGCTGTGGCAGGTATCTCCTAAGTCGTTTTAGTGACCGTTTCAAGGACCCATCACAGAGCTCCACCTGCCTTGTTAGGGTTCTTGGAGCCATACTCAGCCACAGGTGCCCCCAGCTAGGCTGGAACCAAGGCCTCCAGGGGTAACCCTCAAACAATTGCTGATAGGAGTTAAAAGATAAATTTCTCATCTTCTAGTCTTTTGAAGCAACAATACAGATGTGCATTTTATGTGATTTCCTAACAGAACTGAGCCTCAGTTGCCTACAGCAGTAACAATCTTAGCACACATTTTACTGGATTTTTCTCTTCTATATGACTCTCCCCATTCCTTCCTTGGAATCACCTCCCAAATAAACTGCCAGCACCCAAGTCCTTGACTGACACTCCGCTTTTGCAGGATCCTAACTAAGGCAGTGTATAAATCTGTCTCCTTGTATTCATTACCATATCATTTCAGACTAATTTCCTGCTCCTTGGTAAAATCCAGTTGCCCCAAAGACACACTTTCTTTATTATGTGCAGGTGCTCACTGTTTTGTTGCCTCCAAGTTCCAGGTGAAACTGTTCCGTACTCATAAAGGTCTCAAAATTCAACTGGCTAAGACTGTGCCACATGAACATTCGTGTGCTGCATGAACCATGACTCATGACCAATGGACATCCCATTGGTAATATTAATAGAAACAGCTACTTATTTAATGAGATCCTCCTCTGTGTCTTCTGCTCTATATATTTATTTGGAATGTCCCTGCAAGGTGGACATTAACAATACCACTTTACAGATGATGTAGAGCCTTGCTTGGCCGATGAGTGGTAGCGCAGGCATCCAACCCAGATATTCATGGATCCAAAGTCCATGTTCTTTGTATGAATCTGGGATTTTTGAGTTTCCTCTACGCTCTTCTATAAACTTACCCTGTGTCCTATCTGGTTTTCAGTCGTTAGACCACCATTGGCCATTTGCCATAGTAAGTGCACTAGAGAAGAGGAAATACCCTAACCTTTAGAGAGCTATTTGATACAGATCCGAGCTGACACGGACACCAAGGGATCTAAAACAGCATTGTGGCCTCTATTAGGGATTTATGCAGATCAGATGACAAATTGAATTTTGGCCCAAGTCCATCTGACAGTGTTTCCAATGGGTCCTCACACCCATCTTAAAGTTATTTTCCCAGTACTCATATGCATAATCAGGATGGAGATCCTTAGCAGCTGGCAGAATCCTCATGTTGAGTCCCTGTTAATGTGGATTAAGAGATATTATTGAAGGAAGGTCCAAGTGGAAGCCCTTAAAACTGTTCCTCCCTGGTCCTGGCCAAGATAGAATCATGACATCCCAGGAGGAATTGCATCACCCTCAAAGACTTTAAGAATGCAAAAGTGGTGGTCCCCATCATATCCTCATCTAGTTCACCTGTGTGAGTTTCAGCAAAAACCAGATAGGTTACGGCAGATGACAGTGAACTACCATAAACTTAACCCAATGGTAGCTCTAATCATAGTTGCAATGCTTAATGTGGTATCTTACCGGAACAGATAAATATAGCCTTTGGTACTTGATATGCATTTATTACATTTGTGAATGTGTTTTTTCAATCTCCATCCAAAAAGAGCTTCGAAAGCAGTTCACTTTTACATGACAAGGACAGCAATACACATTTCCCCACAGTCATCTTATTAGTAACTTATTTTAACTGGGGCTTGATAAATGTTTTTTGGGTAAATGAGTGGAAACACTGAACCCCAGAAGTATCCAAATTTCTAGAACTCAGGTCACTAGCTTGCTCTTGTCCTCAGGATCTATTTGTTTGCTCATCAGCTCAGCTTAAGAGAAAGATAGGACTTCACTTCCAAGTCCTTTCATTACAGAGTAATTATGGTTCAGGACATTTTTCTTTTCATTTTCTATTTTGACATAATTTTAGATGGAAAGGAAAGTTTTAAGAATAGTATAAAGAATCAAAACCACAATGAAATACCACTTCAAATGTACTAGGATGACTAAAATAAGAAAGAAAATAACAAGTGTTGGTGAGAATGTAGAGAAATTGGAACCTCATACACTGTTGGTGGGAATGTGAAATAACACAGCCACTTTAGAAAACAGTCTGACAGTACCTCAAAAGGTTAAACATAGAGTTAGCATATGACCCAGCAGTTCCACCCCTAGGTATACACCCAGGAGAAATGGCAACTTTGTCCACACAAAAACTTGTATATGAGTGTTCATAGAAGCATTATTCATAATAGACCAAAAGCAGAAACAATCCAAATTCCCATCAACTGATGAATGGCTAAACAGAATGTAATATATCCAAACAACAAACTATTATTTGGCAATAAAAAGAAATGCATACTGATACGTGCTACAAATCTTGAAAACATCATGCTGAGTGAAAGAAGCCAGTCACAAAGGACTAGACATTGTATGATTCCATTTATATCCAATAACCAGAATAGGCAAATCTATAAAGACAAAAAGTAGATACATCTTTTGTGATAATGACAGCTTTGAAGAGTACAAGTCAGCTATTTGGTAGAAAATCCCTCAATTTGAGTTTGTGTGATATTTCCTCATGATTATATTGAGGGGATGCGTTTTGGGCAGGAAGACCCCAGAAGGGCTATCATATCCTTTTCAGTGCATCCTATTAAGAGGTGCATGATGTCAAGTTGTCCCATTACTGGTTGTGTTAATTCTGATCACTGGGTTAAGGAGTTGTCTACCAGGCTTCTTCACTGTGAATTTACTATTTTCCCTTTGTAATGATTAAGTATTTTACGGGGAGCTATTCTGAGGCTGTGTAAATAAACTTAGTATATGGCATTTTGGTTGTGGAAGCTGTTTGACGTCCTAGTCCAATCAGAAGGGAGGAAAGCTGGTCTGTCACAAACTCTTTACACCTGGCCCTTCTAGGAAGCAGGGCCAATTGGGCTCTGCACCACATTTAACCCTGCAAAAGAGTGGAATAAACACAACAAAAGGCCGCCTCTCCTCAGATAAGGGCTGGGCTTAAGAACTGGAAGACTGAGGAAGTTTTCTGCCTCCTTAGCCGCCGGGCACACACAGAGCTTGCCCTGCCTTCTTCCCACCTCCAGAGATCCCTTGCCCTTTTAGCAAATAACACAAACATGGGTGCTCACTCAGCAGGGACCCCAACTTTGACTACAGCAGACCAAGTAAAAATCATTGTCCCTGCAGTTAAACGCTTCTCTTCTAGATTGACAGAGATTGGAGGCTTGGCTGGTCACTTTGTCCTCTTGGTTTGTCCACCTTTAGGGAACCTCTTCCCCTGGTGAAGCCCTACACTTCCCTCAGCTCCTGGCCTAATGGGCATTTTCTCAGGGAGGACTTGCTGGACACCAGCACCCCCCAGGCAGGATTAGCTCTAGCTCCCCCTCATTTCTTCTCTCAACTCTTCCTTTCCCACTTGCACCTCCCCAGCAATGAACTAACTTGCAGTGTGATTGCCCAGGGGATGGCCACTCACTCCCCGGAACTGGCACTCCACAACGAGAACACTGTCTTGCTCCCTGCTGCAGCCCTTGTGCCAAGCACAGTGCCCACAAGTCAATGTTTGCAGATGGACGACGAATGAATAAGTGAATGACTGACAAGCACTTTGCCTTTCTTCCAGAATCAATTGCATGTTGTGGTAGGCTGAATAATGGTCCCCCTAGAGAGACCTAAGTCTGAATTCCTGGAACCTGTGAATGTTACTTTATATGGCTAACAGGACTTTTCAGATGGGATCAAGTTAAAGCTCTTGAGATGGGGAGATTATCCTGGATTACCTGGGTGGGCCTGAAATACTCACAAGTGTCTTTATAAGAGGGAGAGAGGGGATGTGAGGGTAGAAGCAGACGTTGGAGTGAGGCGGCCATGAGCCAAGGAATGTTGCAGCATCTCAAAACTGGAGCTGGGGGGCCAGCCCGGTGGCTTAGCGGTTGAGTGTTTGCGCTCCAAGTGCTCGAGCTCCACTACTGGCAGCCCAGGTTCGGATCCCGGGCGCTCACCGACGCACCGCTTGTCGGCCATGCTGAGGCGGCGTCCCACATACAGCAACCAGAAGGATGTGCAACTATGACATACAACTATCTACTGGGGCTTTGGGGAAAAAAAAAGGAGGAGGATTGGCAATAGATGTTAGCTCAGGGCCGGTCTTCATCAGCAAAAAGAGGAAGATTGGCATGGATGTTAGCTCTGGGCTGGTCTTCCTCACACACACAGAAAAAAAACAACAAACTGGAGGGGGCAGGGAATGGAGTCTCCCCTGAAGCCTCAGAAGGAACCAGCCCCACTGATCCCTTATCTTAGCCCTTTAAGACCCATTTTGGACTTCTGACCTCCAGAACTGTAAAAGAATAAATCTGTATCACTTTAAGCCACTAAGTTTGTGGTAATTAGTTATAGCAGCAACAGGAAACTGATACACATGTCAAATATAACTGGGCAACTCACAGACATGCAACTAGTGTTGACGTTGATGCTAATGTTAATGAGCCTGTCCTGTCTCTCTAAGATGCTCTTATTGGAGGTCAAAAATATATTTGGCATTGTGATGATGCATCACATTATTAGAAAAGAATGAGCCCAGCAGAATTGCTAGAAAGAGAAAATAATCCATATGTGAGTAATATAGAATTCAAAGAAATATTTTTTTAAGAACTTGTCTCAGCTTTCTTAACTCTGCTATTCAGAGGGAAGGCAGATCTAATTCACTAAAAGATAATATCAGGAGTTCATAACTGCAGGTTTGTTAACTCCCACACAGGTACAGTGATCCTGTGATATAAGCGATACAAAGACTTCCTGGAATGCTATCAGATCCAGCCGGAAAGAAAAGAGCCTGTTAACTTTGTGCAATAGGCTGGAGTTATGGAAGAGATTACGGATCTGTGTCTATGGCCAATCCAACGTGTGCTGTGCTCCGTGATTGGATCCATTTGCTATCTTCTTGGAATGAATCGGTAGCCACAGCTCATCTTGTGGAACCAGAAGGGAGGGTGTCTTTCAGCAGAGCGAGGGAAAGGGGGTCAGTTCACAGACATTGTCTTCAGTCCAGATAAGTTGCGGAGGCGTGACCCCTCAGGAGTGGTCTTCGCTGACTCGGAAGTCTACGTAGCCGTGGTCTGAGAGGCCTAAGGGAGGCTTGGATAATTGAAATTTCTGTCCCTCCTTCCAGGAAAAGACGGTGTGAGGACTGAATGGATTGTGCTCTTGAAAACACTTGGTCGATGGGACCGCGAGCGAGAGACTCACATTCCACTTCTGCCACTGGTGTGGGCTTGGGCTTTTCGGGATGGGGAGAGAGCGATCAGCCATCCGCCAGAAAGAAGGTCTCTGGGAAAGGGGCCTCTGGTCAGCGCTTTGGCGAGCGAGGTGTGCGGGGCGCAACGTTTAAGGAGACACTGGCTCCCTGGTCGGGGCCTGGGCTCTGGGGCCCAGGGGTAATGAGCAGCGTGGAGTTAGACTGCTTGCGCCCAAGGCCTGGCTCCATAGCCACCGGCTGAGTGACCTTGGGCGAGTTATTTTCGGGGCCCCAGCTACTTGTGAAAAATGGGCCTCATGATAGCAGCCGTCTCAGGGGGCCTCGGGGAGGTCAAATATCAGGTGCTTAGAGAAATATCTGGTATGTAGTGAGTGCTCAAATATTTTTAGTTACAATGACTTTGATTATCATTATCGTTAAGGGAAACTTGAGAGTATTTTAGACATTAAAACTTTGCAACCAACAAGAGGCAACAAAAGCAAGAGGACTGCACCCCCACAGTCATGGAGCCAGCTGAGCTTCCTGGAAAACGGGCGGAGGAAGATGCCCAGGAACCTGGGTGAAAAAGGATGCGTGTATCTCTTCACTCCTTTTATTCCACACCCCTCCCCGCCCCCACATTTGAAACCCAGTCACAAATGCCTTGTAATTTGCTGGGGTCTACCTTCCTTCCCAGCCATCAAGGGTTCTTCTTGGCTCTCCAATCCAGTGTTCTTAGAGCTTTACAATGCCTTTATTCTCCAGCCAGGGCGCTCTGCCTTTGAGATGTCATTACCCTGCGAGTAGCAGCTCCTGTGCCTACACAATGGGAGAAGCAATCAAGAGCACACAGATAAACCGTGGCTGCCAGCTCTACACGCTCAACAAGTCCTCTCTGTGGACAATTAGGGCCAAAAGATAAATATTGACACATAAGACTATTTCCTCATTTATTTTCTGTTGATTGTGTGGGCAATCTGATGGGGCAAAATTCCACTTTTCTGAAAACTAATTCTTGGCTAATAGAAACAAATAAAGTAAAGGCTTCATTTCCCATAATGGGTTGGGCAGGCCCATTGTGCTGAACTGCTAATCGGATTAAATGGACTCCTAGCTCTATTTGTAGCCACCAAGCTCCCTTGAACATTTTCCACATCTGAAGATTACCCATCATGGTGGATCTCTTGCTTTTGAAATCAAATGGAGAGAAGCAAGCAAAGGCTTGAAATTGCAGCAAAGCCCGATTCCAAGCAAAGTGCAGGATGAGGAAAAATACATGCCCAACCCTTGCAATAAAGCAGATAAGCTGAGAAAGTCCTTCTAGCCAATGACTAGAAACCAATTTTCATCCTTATAAATATATATTTTTTCTTTTTTAATTGAGGTAACATTGGTTTATAACATAAATTTCAGGTGTACATCATTATATTTCGATTTCTGTATAGACTACATCATGCTCACCACCTGAAGACTAATTACCATCGTACACTGCACACATTTTTCTAATTTTCTCTTTTAAAAAACCTGACAGTGACAGAGAGTCGTGAAAGTGTAAGCGTGCTCTGTGCATCTATGAGAAAACTAGAAGTCTTGCAAGAGTCGTTCTTATCCACCGTTCTGGGGGGCCATGCATCTGTCTGATTTTGCCAATTTATCTAGAAAATATTACAATTTAATCTGTGTTAATAAAAGACCAACAGAGTAACAACACCTGGGGTTTTATGTGTCTGGCTGGCTTCTATTAGCATTTAAATCTGCATCCATTACATTAGTTCCTTAAAACAAACACAAACATTTATGCGAGTGACAATTCAAGTTAGCCTTAGTCAGTCTTAAATAATGTCACTCAACTCGGCATTTGGACCGAAACCTGTGAATCATGAGGTATATTTTTGCTTACAGTCTGATAATTTTCAAAGCTATTGGCAACCTGGGAATTTTCCTTCTTTATCACCAGGGCTCAGCTAACTTCACTAAGACTAATCAGGCCAGGAATCATTCATTCAAGGATTGCACGATCATGTTTTTCTTTAGCTGTGACAGCTGCCTCAGCCACATTAGCAATGCAGATTAGCCAGCCTAAGAGGTTAATGCAGAACACGCGAAAATTAGGTTTAATCCCCAGTGAAATAATCTAACATTTTCACGTTTCTTGATGTTGGGATAGAGACATTGCTGGTGACTTAATTAGGTGTAATGTAGATCAAAGCAAATTTACCTTCTGGCTGAAACTTCCCAATAGTTTAGACAGAAGAATATAGCAAGGGTCCTTTACTAATTGGCGAATAGCTGTAGGGAAAATTGCACTAGGAACATGTAGGATGTGATCAGAACTCTTCCGGCCTAGGACAGACAATTGGTGTATTTTGCAAACATCTGCATCTATCACTTTGCCAGTGCCTCCAAATGATGCTGCAGCTTTGCGGGGATGCAAACACCTTGTACCAACCCATTCATCCTTCGGGCATAACTACCATAAATGGGAACACTCTCTCCCTCTCTTAATCTGCACCTTTTTCATGTCCTGTCCAGGAGTATCACAAATGTGTTCTGAATGGGCCTGCATTGTGAGGGGAGGAGAAAGAGAATGAGAGGATGTCTAATGTTTTCATTCTGGCCAATAGCATATCAAATGCCCATCTCTTTCAATCATAAAGGGAAGGAAACAAAAAATTACATGCCCTCAGTTGCCAAATTATTTTTTGCCTTGACATCTTAATTCTTAATCCTTGTGTGTGGCAAATCAGTCTACTATAGGCAACCAATCAAGCAATTATTTCTAAATTATATTTGCCCAACTCACATTGATTGGCTATTCTTTTCTTATTGGGTTAGCTCATTGATTCTGAGCAGCTTGCTTATTATGCCTTGCACATCATTTTCCTCCTGAGCCTATCTGCTCTAGCCAGCCTGCTGATGTTTCAAGACGCCATACAGGAGGAAAAAAAAAAACGACCAGTGATCTACGCGTTGTCTCCTCTAGCAATTACAATTCACATTGCTGATTAACTTTGATGTGAAAACTAGTGAGATAAGACAAGTTATCAAGGCGGACCTGATCATCATTCCATTTATACAGCATTTGCCACTGGTGAATGACAAAAAAAAACTAATGAAGACGTATCTGACAGCAGGCTGAGCGGAGGCAGATTTTGGTTCCCCATCAGCAAGAGTTGTGCTCCCTTCTCATGGTCTATCTGAGATGCTTCAGAATTAGCTTAATAATGAAAAGACTTCATCTAAATGGACACATGTTTACATTAAAATAACTACATGATAAATAGATGGCGGAGATTTTATGCCTTCTTGAGTCTAAACAACAAAGTAAAAATGTGTTCCAGTATTCACTAAATCATTCAGAGGAAAATTCAATTTAAGCTATTATACTTATCGCTGAGCGGGTGTCCCCTGTTTACAGGTAGCAAATGTCGGTTTTCAGAGGGCGGGGAAAGGGAAGCAATCTGGGCGGAACAGGAATGATTTACTTTGTGAAGATGGTAATGGGCAAATAAACAGAAGCACAATATTGGTGAAGCTAATGAACGTTGTTCACACGGTAATAACTTTGTGGTGGGGAGATCCACTGGAATGACATTTCTAGCTGTACCTTTTTATAAGTTCTCTTCATTTTCCGACCTGAGACACTGGAGGTCTCTGCTTTCTCTTCATGTGTAAGTGTAGTTCCACTACCCTCTACATGTAACATGTATTACTTTTCAAAGAATAAATCCAAAGCATTTCTCTGCATAGATTCATAGTTTTTTTCCTAACAAATTAGCAAGGAAATGCAGATATTATGCAGGAAATGTAAATTTTCATTGGACACAGTTTTTGGGGCTTAGCATTAAATGTTAAGAAAAATATACATGTTATTAAATTGGTTAAATAGAGTGGTTACGTATGAGCTTCAATAAAATTCATAAGTATTCATATGGTTAAAAAGATTCTAACACATTTTTTAATCTCTGCAACATCTTTGTTATATTAGCCTTATAAGTATGAAAGGAAGTAGAACACTGATTATTTTTACAGATAACACTGCCTTCACAGTGAGTCATTTTGCTACTTTGGTAAATCATTCCCAAAAACATAAGAAAAGGAAAAATGTTCATTTTCCTAGAAAGAGCTTCCTTCTCTATAACATATACAAGTGTATTCTGTTTTTCATACATAAACATCATGGCATAATATTCCACTCAAACGTCATGGTTAAAACCAGAATGAAAAAGCAAAAATAAGTTGTGACATATCAAAGCATATCTTTAAAGGCTCCTTTTTTTGTTTTTAGTAGGCGGTAGTTTTTGTTTTCTTTAGTCAAACGTGATTTGAAATATTTTAAGGCAACTGTCCACAAATATCATTTCCAGTTACATTTTTTAGACTTAAAAAAAGAACAAATATAATAATATCAGCAACTATAATCAATTCCTCTCCCTTCCACTGTACTCATCCCCAGCCGTCACAAACAACAACAGCAAGAAAACAAAACAAAAAATTCACAAACCTACATTTCTTGAGGGGCCATACTAGAGAAACCTATTGCATCTGATGAAAGTTAATCACAAGTACTTTTTAAGGATGAGGAAACAAATTAGTACTCCAACGAGGGATTAAGTTTAAAAGCTCTTCTCAGAACCGAGGATGAATCCTATATATTAGAAGACACTGTAAAAGCCCTTGCGTAAGAGCTAGAGGCACAAGTGGAAAGTTGACCCCCGAGATGGTGTGATGATGGAGTGCTAAGTTTATAAAATTCTCCCACAATGAACGGAGCCTGTAAGTACAGTGCCTACTAAACACAGAAGCAATTGTACTAGAAAACGGGTTTCCAATTTTGACTCAAGTGACAAAATTAAACCCATCTGAACAAGGGCTGACCCATTTCTTCTCTGGAACCCGTCTCCTCGCCCTCCCCTCCTGATGCACTGGCTTCTCTTTTAGCCCATCTCTTGAATTCTCTCCTGGCTATGTTTACCACTCAATTCTCATGTTAATTAGAGACATACACATCCGTATTAGTAACCCACGTTTTCATTAGCACAGCCCACCCGGCCAAATGAAAAACCCGGGAGTGTGTCTGCGTGTGAGCCAACAATGCAGAGATGGCCGTATTCTTGAACACACATATTTAACATTCTTTCCTCCCTGGTGTTAATTTTCCCTTTCTATGTACCCTTATTACACTATCTCTAACATGGGTGGCAGATTCCTTTTTAGCCTATTTCTTTAACCTATTTTAATAAATAATTACAGGCAGCTACAGAATTTATTCATTCCAGAGGGCTACCTCCTTCACATTTTATTCCAGAGGCGCAGCTCAAGGAGACATGGTGATAATCACGGGGCCTGGAATCCCGTCTACACAATGTCATTATGAGCTCCCATTTAAAATGAAAAATGTATACTACAGTTAAAAGCGATACAAGGTTAGCGCCTCTTCCCAGGGAATGTTTCACAACAAGGGACACTCTGGTTCCATATTCAGGAAAGGAGCTGGAGGAAAATGAAAGAAAATAGAAAGCACTACAAAATCTTTTTAAGATATTAACAAGCCCCTCATTGAGGGAAAAGAAAGGTTCATATCCTTTGTCTTTCCTACAACAGGGAATAATTATCTTTCATTGGGTTGTTTGAGAATTTTATTGCTAAACCAGTTAATCTACTTTGTTACTGTAGTACTTGGGGCTTTATTTTTTTTCCTTTCATAAAAAAAAAAAGAGATCTTATTTTATTTTTCACAATTTCTTCGATGTTCCCTAGGAGGTGTTATACTTTCCACTGTATCGATTTAAATGCTCACAAAATAGAGTTTCCCTCTCAGGGCTGGAGTCCCATTCATCAGCCTTCAAGACCCTCATACTACAAACCTGCTTTTATAGTGCTGAGCCTGTAGCTGAATGTTTTCTTCACTTCTTCAAAATGCCCCCGTAGAAGAGCACACTGGGTACATTTCACCCATCAACTTCACTTCTCCAAAATCAAGCTTTACCCCATCTTATTCAAGCAAACATTTAGAAGCATCTGAAATGGAAAACTTACTCCATAGCTTAGCTGCAGAGTGGGTTTGTAACATTTATCTTTGGAGGTCTGAAAATAAATTCCTTTAATAAGTGCTTGCTTGAAGTGTGTTGCTCAACAGTTCCTCCAATACATACCCTAAAATTTGTTAACTGAGCTCCCTCACCATAAATGATTTGATAATGGAAAAAAAAAAAAAGCCTTGCTTTGAATTTATATATATTTCAGTCTTGACAAATGTTTTATTTAAAACAGTTACTGTGCACCTTTTGATTTGGAGTTTAAAGTAAATAATATTTGTACATCTGAAACATACTCAAGGCAAATGAAAAGCCTCTAGATGCTTTTGTGTGAGATGTTGAAGGGCTCTGCAATCTTAAAAGGACAACCTCAATTAAGCTCATCTTCATCTGGAAAAAAGTAGCAACTGAAAGCTGAATATATTAGATAATACATACTTGCCAAAGAGCATTCTCCTAGAGATTAAAAAAAAATTTTTTTACAGAAAGAAAGAAAAGGAAAAAAAAGAGAAAAATATTTTGATAACCAACCCAAAGCTGGCCCTGAGTATCGCTCCATGCTAATTTTGTTTGAAACTGTTCAACTAACTCTGAATAGATATCCGTATTCAACAAAGACATAATTAATGGCAACGTTTCCTTCAGCCTCAAGACGTCATAACAAGCTGCAAAGTACAAAAATATTTTTATGGGAACTAATTTAAGGACAAAGGGTTGACCTCTCGCATTTCATTAGCTAACCAGAGGAAGGAAAGAGAGAGTGGCGGTGCTCATCCTCGTTCATTTCAAGCAGCCAATTTCAAAATGCAAATTGCAATCTGCAGATGTTGGAGGCTGATATAGATATTTTTAAATATCATTTGTTCAATTTAAGGATATCAGACATTTGAATTTTAAATAAAAATCAAAACCAATTTTGGGATTCGTTTTTGGTCGGGAAATGAATGTATTCATGGTGCATTGAAGGTCTTTAGGTTAGCTATGTTTTCAAGTGTCTAAAACTATTCTTGTAAACCATTAATTTTATATATTATTTCCAAAACCTTTTAATGGAGAAGTTCCATTAAGCTCTACTTTATTCCTGATTATTTTACCAAGTGAGAAGTGGTGTATTTTGAGTACAGAGTTGAGAAGGATAAAAGCAACCGTCCAAATCAGACACCTGATTCATGAATGTATTCAGAAATGATGTGCTCTGGACTCTGCAGTTTGCTTAAGGTGATACCTAAAATAAAATCTGAGAGGTTTGCCTTTACAAGACATTTACTGGGCATGAAAAAAGTTAAGTGTGTTACTCCTTTTAGAATTCTGACCTTTCCTACCTCCATTTTGGCTTTATTTTTTTCCTACAGCACTTTTCACTATCTGGCTTACTGTGTGTTTTATTTATTTATCTTTCTGTCTGTCTCCACTCTCCACTTACTAGAACATACGCTTCAGGAAAGCAAGGACTTTTAGCTGTTTTGACCACTGCTGAATCTCCAGTGTCTGTTCCTGTACTGTCCAATATGGTAGTCACTGGTCACATGTGGGCATTTAAATTTAATTTAAAATTTATTAATATTAAATAAAATTAAAAATTCAGTTCCTCAGTCACACTAGCCACATTTTATGTGCTCAACAATCACATGGGCTAGTGGCTCCTGTATCAGAATGTGCAGATATAGAACATTCCCATTGTGCATGGTACATAGTAGGATTTAATAAATATTTGTTGAAATTGAATTTGAAGGCCTGGAAAAGGCTATTTCCAGGGTTAAGAGATGTTCCCCTCATAGTCATGTGCTTAGATTGAGTCAGGAAAACATGGTTTACCAGAGAGTTCTCAGTGTGTTATCATATATTATTTCACATATTCCCTCAAAAAAGGTAGATGCGTGTTTTGTGGTTTTGCTGTGTTTTGTTTAGAGTAGAAAAGATCATTCAATTCACTTTATCATCTCTTCATATAGGATTTATGAGGTAGGTTCAAGAAGATAGCACCAATCTCATTTTCAGATGGGAAATGAAGGCTCCAGGAGAACCCGCCACCACGAGAGGTTGGAGAACATTGGAAGATGCCTGTCATGGGGCTCACGTCTTCTTGCTCAGACTGGAGTTTTCCTAACTAGTGCAGCCTTGCCCATGTGCACCTGTACATGTTTTGGGGAGGCACTTAGTGCTTCATTTAACTGAATTAAGCAATAACATTAAAAATAATTAAAATGGCTTGCACTCATTAATTATCATCATCACCACCACCATTTATTAAATTTGACTATGTGGTGGTCAATGTGTCGATTTTACACATATTCTCTCGTTTAGTCCTGACAATAGTCATGCAATGTAGATTATGCTTTCCCAAATTTACACTCAAGGAAATGGAAGTTGTAAGGAGGGAGGGGTGAGGTGCAAGGAAGCTCTGTCATCCCATCTAGAAGAAGAGCATGAGGGACTTTGACCAGAACTGGGAGGGGCTGATAGCCACTCCTTGCATTAGTGGCAAGAGTCTGCAGTCAAACTTACTCTGGTTAATATTTTCACTTCCTTTCACCTTAGGCCAGCTTGTCTTCCTTTCCCTTTATTGACTGGTCAATTTTATGGTACGATCAGACATACTGGTGTTGGATATGAGAAAAGACTAAAAAAGTACTTTTGGTGCCAAGATGTGGAAGAAAGTGAATATTCATTTGGAACCCTCTAAGGGTTTGTGGGTAGTGGTATACAGAGTATGATGCCCAGAGCACAAAAGAAGGGAGGCCAAAAGAGAATTAAGGCATCTTCCAGTTCTTCTACCTGTGTTCCCACTGCTTGTTGTGGAGGCAGATTGTTAGGATGATGGGAAAACTTGAGTGGGGACAGTGGCACTTGCAATGGCAAGAGGGCTTTTGATTCATTTAAACCTTCACAAATGTATTCCCTTTGAGCTAGGCTCAAACTGTCCATGCTCCATCATACTAGAAGGCATTATAGCATCATTAGATCCAGATTAGTCTCTGTTTTCTTTACCATATTCTCAGTACCTCACAAGGGCAATGATTATAAAAAATGGGGGAAGGCAAAAATAGGGTGGGAACTCATTTAGAAATATAACTCTGAGGTCTTGAGTATCCAAACCCATACCCTTGACCAATGAACTGGACTTTTGGGTAGATATGGACAAAATGGATCCATAGATATGGGTATAGATATGGATAGATACAGAATGAATTGTCGTAAAAGTTACCTAGGAACATTTTCTCTTCATACCCAAAGGAAAAACTCAACCAGCAAAGGATGAGGGCTTGTGGGAACTTGGGATTCATGATTCCGGGGACCAAATCTCAGCTCCTGGAGATGTTAGCTTTTGGGATTGTTTCCAAATAAAGGCAGTAGAAAGGCTGAAATAATCTTGAGGACTCATAAAGAGGACAAATTGCAAAGGGGATGGACACGTGAGTGTGAATGTACATGCCCATGTGCACGCATACACACACACACACATGCATACACGTAAATACCCACTTCTCCCATGGCCACATGTTCTAAGCTAAAAATTAGAACACCTTGTCATACCTGGTCAACAACCGATTTCCAGGCTGTTTGAGTGTGAGTGACAGAGTGGGAAATAATGCTTGAATTTCTAGGTTGTGATAATGTTGGGAGCAGAATTTTAAAATCAAGGCAATCTCATAAAATTGGGGATGTAGGGTTTCACAGATCCTATCCATTTGGGGGTTCATTTATACCTGGCTTTATTTCTAGTGAACTTGTGACTTCATGAATAGCAATTGACAAAACTTTTGCAAGAAAAAATATTAATAAGTATAATTAATAGGAAGTGTAATGACCCAATGGTCAAAATGAAATAAGCCTGAAAAAATAAAAATAAAAGTAAAAAGTTATCACAAGATGTAGGCTGAGTCCCGGAGAGAGTCAGTTGTGAAATATAAACCCAATCAAGAAGGAACAACAAAAACAAAACGGCCAAGTATCTAAAAGCCCATTTGGGGTTGTGTTTTAGGTGATATTCTGAAGTAGAAGGATTCCACTTTGGTTGAGGGTGCCACTGCTATGCTAGCTCAATGGGCAAGTTTATCATGTGTTTCTGTCCCGTTCGGCTTTGATCATCGCCAAGGCTTTCAGAAGTCATGCCACCTTCTCAAAGAATCTACCTTCTCCCTTCGCTCCAGACGTGTGCCGGGTTGTCCAAAGGTGGTGGCTTTCACAGAATGGGTCACGGAGGGCTGACAAGAATCTGGAGGACACAGAGAAGTTTTATTCCAAAGTAGGCAATGCGCGGCTGTCTCCTGGAAATAGGGGCTTACTGGATCGCTATGATGGGCCACAAGGACCATACCACATACCTGGCCCATTCCCTCAACTCTTCATGTCTTGGCTGAAATCTAGCTCAGGGGGGTCCACCATCACCACACCAAATTTTAACTCCTCAACCCACTTTGGATCCCTCATTCTTTCTACTTTTTTTTTTTTGCGAGGAAGACCGGCCCCAAGCTAACATCTATTGCCAATCCTCCTCCTTTTCCCCTTTTTCTCCCCAAAGCCCCAGTAGATAGTTATATGTCATAGTTGCACATCCTTCTAGTTGCTGTATGTGGGACGCCGTCTCAGCATGGCCGGAGAAGCGGTGCGTCGGTGCACGCCCGGGATCCAAACCCAGGCCTCCAGTAGCGGAGCATGCGCACTTAACCGCTAAGCCACGGGGCTGGCCCCTCTTTCTACTTTTATTCTTGGTATGTTTTACCCTCTAAGAGACTATGTACTTTATTTATTTCTGTTTGTCTACTTCCTGTCTTCCCTGCTGGGATGTAAACTCCACAGGGCAGAGATCTTTATCCATTTTGTTCATAGATACACCCCAGGTGCCTACAACAGTAACTGGCATATCCTAGGTACTCAATAAGTATTTGTTGAATGACTGGATAAACAAATTCCTTGTAACTTCCCAGCATGGCTTGTGGATGGTAAGCCTGTTCTGGAGTTCTCTCTTGGTTTCTTAGCCTCATCCTCTCTTGTCCCTTTGGTTTGTCCTTCCCTCTGTGTGATCAGATCATGGGCAACTTTTATCTTCTTTCCCAGGTCAGGAAAACTCTGCAAGTTATGCCTCTGAACTTTCTGTCACAGGCCATGACCATCAGTTTCCCTTCCTTCCTGTTATTCAGTAGGCAATATTTGTAGATCTGATTTAGAAGGACATGATTCCTCCCTAGGGACTGCAAGAAGATCCTGGGTTTCAAGTAAAAGATTTCAGTTATTAATACTATGGACTATTATCTCATCGCATTAGCTTTAGGCTACTCAGCCATAAGAAATAAAGAAATCCAGCCATTTATGACAGCATGGATGGACATTGAGGGTATTATGCAAAGTGAAATAAGTCAGAGGCAGAAGGTCAAATACCGTATGATCTCACTCATTAAGTAATAGATAATAACAACAAACACGTAGAGACAGGGATTGGATTGGTGGTTACCAGAGGGGAAGTGCGGAGAGAGGAGGGCGAAAGGGATAATTCGGCACATATATTTGGTGATGGATTGTAATTAGTATTTGGGTGGTGAACATGAGAACATGATGGAATCCGTGCAGAAATAGAAGTATAATGAGGTACACCTGAAATTTATACAATGTTATAAACCAATGTTACCACAATAAACAAACAAACAAACAAAAAACAGAAAAGATAAAGGAAATGTAGAAGAATTTCTACACAGCGTTAACACATTTTAGTCAGAGACCATAAAACTATACATTATTTTAGTTCTTAGGCAGTATCTTAATTGGAATAAAGGAGGCAGATAGTTAGGCTTATCTGGTAGTAGAGTTTTGCCAATTGAGTTTCATAAAAGAATTAAAAAGCAAGAGAGTGGAATATAATTGCATAGACTGGCTGAAGCAGTATAAGTTGAGGTCGAGGATAGACAGGGAAGGAGATGAATGAAAGAAGGAGTAGACTAGTGTGGAGAAAGCACAAGGATCAAGCCTGGTGTCTTGGCAAAGTTTAAGAAGAAGGATGTTTGGAGTGATTGCACTTTTAAAAACCTGGGAGGACAAGTTTAGAAAGAAGAATGTCTGAATTTAATGGCAAGGAGTATGGTGTGGCCGTGGAAATAGGTGTTCAAATTGAAATGTTGATTATTGAAGGTAAGGGGTCAAGAAACTTAGAAGCCAAGGCAGTGGATATTGAAGTTATCCAGGACAATGGCAGAAACTGGGGAGGCACTCAAATTGTAAAAGCGTAACGGGAGTCACTCAGTAATTAGCAAGTGCCAAGGATAAGAAAGGGTGAAGGATGACACAGCTGGAGCTGGATGGCAGGATTCTCTGTGCAGGAATAATAGACAGGAAAGTGGGTTAATGAGTAAAAAGAATACTGACCCACCTTCAGACCTTAACGCGCATAGTCTACATGGAAGGGAATCTACTTAAGACAGATGCAGGCGAAGTAGCATCTCCAAAGGAGAATCAGATTTGAGGAAAATCAAGGAGATGGAGGAGAGTTCAGTAAAGATGTGGCAGGAAATTCACAGGGCCGGGGGAACAGTTTTGGGGGAAGTGAAGCACAAAGAGGTTGGGTCTGGGCTGAGGAAACATGGAGTCATGTGGGAATGAGAGCATGGAAAATAATAAATGAAACATTTCAAACAATGATCAGGTGTGATAGGAATGAGATACACAGGGGGATTAGCAGGCCACAAGTTTTCTAGAAGAATTGGTTTTTGTACACCTTTGTAGTTGGGGAAGGAATCATGTCTTTCTAGAAGAAGACTTCAGACTCAATGCCAGCCCACCTAAGGAGGCAGACAACGGGGATTATTTTAGTTCTTAAACCTCTAACACATTGAATACTTTCCTTGTCCTGTGTCAATATTTTATAGTTAAAAAGATAAATTGTGAAATTTACTTGTAAATTTAATGTTTCTAAGTTTATATCTCTCTTCAGTAGTTCAAATGTGATGCTACAGTGGGAATAAAATTACATCCTAGATTTATTTGTCAACAAAACTAAACAAAAGAAGGACATTCAAAGAAGGCTAAGCAAACTTCTCCCACTAAATGTGTCCTGAGACTGCATTGAGGAATAGCAGGTGGTGTGCTCTTTGTGCCCATCAAGCACTCCATTAACTCTCCTCTCCCCTCCAGGTGCTGTGCTCCATCATCGCAAGGGTGTTGCACTAGCTCTACTTGGCCTCTTTTGCCTGGATGCTCCTTGAAGGACAGCAGCTCCTCCTCACCGTTAGGAACCTCAAAGTGGCCAACTACACCAGCACAAAAAGACTCAAGAAGAGGCTTCTGTATCCTTTTGGCTATGGGATCCCAGCTGTGATTGTGGCTGTGTCTGCAGGGCTCAACCCCCATGGATACGGCACACCTACACTGTGAGTGGGGTGCTGAACTCCTGCTGATGGGGAAATGTGTGTACACCTCTCTCCGCAGGAAACCAAGGGACAACAACAGGAAACTTTTTAAGACAATTATAATTATTAATATTGACATCCATAATATTAACAGCAGTGGTGCCAGCAGTTCTCACTTGCCGTTTCCTATGTGCAGGCTCCGTGGTAAACGCTTTGTATATAATATTCCATTTAATACTCAGTATCCCCATTTGAAGTAGGGCTTATTCCTGTGTCCCCACTTAACAGGGGAGGAAACAGAGACTCAGAGAGGTCGTGATTAGTTCTTGTTCAGTGAATTATGCCAGTATCAGATTTGCCTACTTCTGGAAGGTGTTCTCATTCAACTAAATTTTGCTGCATCCCTAAATCATTGTATTCACAACACGAAGCAACTTACTCATCTTCTTGGGCTTTTCCTCCTCTCATCAATATCAGAGAGTTAGGAGGAAATGGTTTATCATTTAAAGTGTAAGCAGGTGAGTTCCCTGAATTACCACTCAAGTGTAAACTATCATATAGATGGAATCATTAATTTCTGGGGTGTATAGAGTATTAGAGGTTATCTAAAATCTCATTCAGCCCCACCTCCCACGTACATTTTATACACGAAAAAGCAGCCTGAGTAGTGGTTGAAAATGTAATCATATTGAAATTCGGAGAAAGAAAACTCCTGTCTCAATATAAACAGAAATTAAATAAATTTCTCTAGATTAGTTATAGTGTTAGGAGGCCAATTCACTGATGTCAAGAAAGGTGCCTCTTCTTAAATCCTATCCACCCACGATAATGGCTTCAGCACTCTGAATACATGGTGCTTTCTAAATGTTTTAAAACTTAAAATTATTTTTTCTGATAAACGAGTATTTTTGTGTTGTTTTTAATCCCAAGTACGCTGTTAAATATATAGTGTTATGTGACAGTCTTTAGAAGCACTTGAAGTCCTCATCATTACTCTAAACATTCTTCGCACTCTGAGATTCTCCTCTGAATTAGCAAAAATCTGTGGATTCCTATTTCTATCTAACTATGTTGCTAAACATTCTATTCTATTCTATTCAGAGCCTTTAATTATATTTGGGATTTCTTGTCTCCATTCTTGTGCTCTCTAGGTAATCTCTACATTAGTTCTCGCTGCAATTCTAATATATTTTGCATTCAGAATTTTCTTAAAATTTCATTGTGCTGTTCAAATTCAAAAACCAGCAAATGGTCTAGACCAAATTTACATCAAGTCAAACTGCCTATTACAATCTTTCCAGGTCCTTCATAACCCAGCCTCACTCCACTTATTCCCAGAATTTTTCACTCTACCTTACTGAATCGCCAGGCGACTACCTACCAGACATCATCCAACCACATTCCCGTCCCTCATGAACCTCGTGTGGCCGCTTTAGTTGAACACCTAATGCATCTCTAATTATGAATTATTTTGATGGGAAACATACTGCATACATTTTAGTATCCCTTAAGCATCTTACATTTATCCGAGGCAGTACTGAACAGTTCATATATATTTACTGATTCTTCTTTTTTCAGTTGCTGGTTCAACCTAACAGGAGGGTTTATCTGGAGTTTCATAGGTCCAGTCTCTGTGATCATCTTGGTGAGTATATAGTATATTTCTTTTCTCCTTAGGGTAAGATCAAAATAGATACCATAGGAACATGGTAAACTAATACACTAGCATCATTTAAAATTAAAGCATAGGGCCGGCCCGGTGGCTTGGCGGTTAAGCGTGCGTGCTACGCTACTGGCGGCCTGGGTTCGGATCCCGGGCGCGCACCGAGGCACCGCTTCTCCGGCCATGCTGAGGCCGCATCCCACATACAGCAACTAGAAGGATGTGCAACTACGACATACAACTATCTACTGGGGCTTTGGGGAAAAAAAAAAGGAGGAGGATTGGCAATAGATGTTAGCTCAGAGCCGGTCTTCCTCAGCAAAAAGAGGAGGATTAGCACGGATGTTAGCTCAGGGCTGATCTCCCTCACAAAAAAAAAAAAAATTAAAGCATATGTTTCAAGTGCCTGAATCTACAAGTCCACCTGAGCATTCAAATCTACTAAATATAAAACAGTGGATTAGGGGTTATTGAAAGATGTATATTAAAATTTCTTATTATGAATGTGAATGCACCAGTTTCTCCAGGAAATTCTGTTGATTTTGCTTTATATATTTTTGAAACTATGTTATTAGGTGCATTCAAGTTTAGAGTTTAACTTATAGATTGATGGTTGGTTTTATCAGTTTGGAACTTCTTGATCTCCAGTTTTCTCCCCAAAAGTCTATTTTGTATGATATGAATACACCTGCTAATTTTGGTTTGGTATTGCCTCATAGCATTTTTGTCGATCCCTTAAACTTTTGTCCTGTGTGTTTGTTTTATGGGTATCTCTTTTGAACAGCAGAAGCTTGGACTCAATTTTCAGAAAAACTGTGAATCTCTATTAATTTAAATTTTAAGCTATTCTATTTCATCAAACTTTATTATTCTTTGACTTCGCTAAAGTTATTCCTTAAGTGATAATTCTTAATTTTTGAGCAAATACATTTGACTTTGAGAACCTTAATACTTTTGCTATCTCCAGAACAATAAAAGTTCTTAAAATGCTTCAATTTGAGTCTAGTGTCTTATATGACGTTACTGTTCAGTATTTTTTTTCTACCCTGGTTACTATTGATGTTTGATTATACTTTCTACAGTCTATGCTATTTAGAAACTTACCCAAATCTATTTCATTGCTTACCATTGCTTCTTAAATCCATCTCCTTCCTACTTATATTGGTTCTGTTAGCAAAATTCAGTCAATGGTACTTTCTAATTAGCAATATGTCTTTATTTTACCCTCACTCTTCAAGAAAGTTCAGCTATACACAATTCGAGGTGGACCATTTGAAGATCGTCCTTTGTGTTTCTGGCTTCAGCTGTTTCTGTTGAGGAGTTGGTTATCAGTATTCTTGTTATTCCATTTTAGACAATCCAATTCTTTGTGGTTGCTTTTAAGATCTCTTTGTCTTTGGTATTCTTAAATATTATTATTGTGTTCTAGTAGTGGATTTATTTTTATTTTTCCTCCTTGGAATTCTGTACTACTTGCATCTGTGAATGCATTGATTATTAATTCTAGAAAATTCTATGACCATTATTTCCTTGAATATTGACTCTCGTCAATTATCTCTCTTCTCTCCCTTTGGAAATTCTATTATTTAATATATTAATGAGAATTGGCAATGCAGTGCTATTTTAACAGAAAAACCCAGAGGCACCTCACCAAAACAAAGATTATGACTTGTTCATGCAAAATTGGATGCGGTTCGGTGTCTCTCCTTGATAGCTCTCCTCTAATGATGTCTCAAGTATCTGGGATGCTTCCATCTTGTAACTGTACCATTTTGGAGTTTTCTCTTCCAGAGGACTTTTAAAAAATATGCTTTGCTACAGCAAAATATCATCAAAGGACAGATCCATGTTTGGAACAAGGAAGTCACTGCCCGTGAATCCTGTTGGCCCCTCTCAAGAGTCAGGCTGTCCCCCAGGACACTAGCTGCTCATGGGAATCATCAAGGGGAGTTTACACATTTCCAGAAATGCACAGAGATAGCTTTGCTATCATTTGATAGAATCCACATCTTCGTGTGCCTCTATATAACTATTTTATTTTTTAGTAGGCATTAATCTTTGAATCAAGGCTTTGTATATATATTGCACCTTGGTAGGAGCCAGCCTCAAATTTACACACACACACCAATTTCTTTATAGGCACTACATAAGATTTTTATTAAGTCAGTGTAGCATACATTTAAAATTACATATTCACCAAAAGAAGTTAGAGAAAGCCAAATTAAAATTGCACTTAGGTATTTTTTCCTTGCAATGGTAGTTAAATTTGGGTCTCTTTCTTTCAGAAACACAAAGAAAGACACCCAAGAGTCAACCCCACTGCAGTTAAGTGACAAATTGTTAGCTGTAGGAAACAGTTACCTCTGAAAGATAATGCACTTATATTTTCAATTGCAATTTTATTGTATGTCATGATTTCTTTTTTCTTATCATACATACACCAATTTTTAAAAGGAGAGAGAATTTATTTGAAAATGTCCCAAAGTCAAATCTATGGTTTATAGATCTATCTCAATATTTCTCACTATTTTTATCTAATTATAGAATCATAACCCATGATAACAATGTTGAGGCTTTAGGAAAAGATTTAAAATATGATTCATGTGTGTTTATCGAGATAGGAAATATCCACCAATCCATCCAGAGAGACTTTGGCCCAACCACCCAAACAAAAACCTCCAAAGGCTGATCCCACTTCTCCTCTTACCACACCAGGATCAGGTCCTCAGATCCATTCAAACTACAGCTTGGTGGTGTCCAGGCCTCAAAGACCCCCTCCACCTCCTCCTTACATCCAGCCCACCACTCTAGTTTCCTGCCAACCACTGGCACCAGCACCTTCTCCCATTCAGACCGTGCTGCTCCCCCCACAACTCTCTCTGCTGGGAGCCACGTTCCACGTCCAGAGGCACAGTCCTGTGTCCAGCTTCTGGCGCTCATCTCAGTCCACTTCTGAGGCACCTCATTCACTTCTGCTGCAGCCCCATGTGCGCCATTGAGGTGCTGACTTTGAAGCCACAGGAAGTCCAGCATCTCATCCTTATTAAAGCTTCTGGGACAGCCTCTGCCTGAGAGAACATTCTGAGCTCCATCCTCCCATTTCCTCACCCCATTCCTCTGAATTATGGTGCCCCCCTTCCCACCAACATTTCCCCAGATTCAGCATGTTAAGTCAAGGGGCTTTGTGGAGCCTCTCCAGGTTGGGCAACAGCAGGTCCTGGGACTTGCTGGGTCACTGGAATGACCCAAAACTGTATCTCTTTTTGAGGTGAGGAGAGGTGAGAGTTTGGTGTCAGGGGAGCCCATCCATAATTGATGTCCCTGAACTAGTCTGGCCTAGTTCTGGGTATCCTGATTGAATAGATACTGAGTGTTTTTTCCTCAGCATGAGTAGAGGTGTTAGTTCTATATGTACTAGGTTGCTGGCTCCTTCCTCGTGGCAGCCATGTTAAGTTTTACCTAGACATTTATGTGTAAAGATACATTGCAACCATGTACCTTCTCTTTGTATTATTAAATATAAAATACCTTTATTCAGAATCTATTTTAGGGAGTGTGATGTACTTTGTAGATAAAATAAAAAGGCAAGGAATTGGAAATTAAACTAGTTGAAGTTAAACTGAGTGCTAAATTTTGGATTGAAAATAGATACCCAGATGTTACTTTTATATGATAAGCTAAATAAAAGAATAATCATTTTCTAACAGTTCCTTTAATTTAGATTAGACAAAAACAAAGTTTTATGCCCTTGAGTTTTGTCTTTACATAAAATAAGGTACTTGAGGACAATTCCCGGTCTGGTCAACCATCGTTTTTGCAATCAACACACTGTTTACACATAAGGGCCCCTGAAGTTACTCTCCATTGCGGTCCATTAGACCCTATTTCAGGTTGACAATGTCAAGACTGCATTGCTCCTTCACACTTCAGTTCCTTTGGTAGTTAGGTAGTTAATGACTTCCCATAGATGTAGGTGAAACTTATAGGTCTCTTTTCCCTCAACCTAGGTATGAGATGATACACATTACAATGTGAGAAATAAAGCAAGCCTCAGACTGAATTTTGAAACTCAGCAAGCATTTATTAGCATGCAAACACCAGCACAGTCATACCACCTGTCTGTATTCCCCATAAAGTCCAGTTCCCTTTCTTTTTGGGTTCTCTGACAAGCAACTTGCATAGAAGGTTTACTCAAAGCAAAATGCAATAATATTATAGCAACAGAATTCAGGACCAGTGTGCCTGCAAAATATTTCTGGCCAATCCATGTACATTGTACAGCAGGCATTTCACCAATGCAAAATAATTAAAAAATAATAATTTCTAACATCCATTTTGTCAGTTAATAAATACTTTGGTGGCTGGAGATAGAGATCATTGAAACTAGAAGCAGCTACTTTTGAAGGGCTTTTGAATAGTCTTCCAGATGCTAACTCACTCTCCCTGGTGTATGTATTCTGCTTATAGTTTGCAGATTAAAGCTAATGTGTACATATATATCACACTGCCTATGGTGATGTATTTTAAGTAAAATAAATATAACATTCCATCCTAATACTTCAATATGTTTCCTTAAAAATAAAAACATCTTACATAACCAAAATGACATTATCACACCTAACAATATTTAATAATTTATTAATATTATGTAATACTGAGGCCATATTTAAATTTCTTTTATTGTCCCTTTCCAAGTGGTCTATTTGATTCAAGATCCAATCCCAACATGCTGTGTTAAATCCCTTGAGTCTCTTTCAGAGTTGCAGTACCTTTTGTGATGACATTCTGACTTGCTGAAGTTCCCCTAGTGGTCCTTTAGAATGTCTTATGTTGCTTGGTCCTTTTCTTGTGGTGGTGTTTTCCTTGTTCCTTCACACCCAGTAATCTGTGTAATCTAGGAGTCAAATCTAAAAGCTTTGTAAAATTCAATTTAAACATTTTTGTCAAAGTTAAAATCACAGGTCATGTTTAATACTTTACATTGTCTCAGATTGGGGGTCACAAATGTCTGGTAGTCCCACCAGTGGTGATATTAAATTTGGCCATAGGATTAAGGGGTTTTAAAGTCTGATTCTTCCATTGTAAAGTTATGTCTCTCTGCTTGTGACCAAAATTATTTGGTTGGAACTATGTGAATTGCCAGGTTCCCAGCAGCCATTTGCCTAATGCTGTTAACATGAATTGATAAGACTTAGCAGAATCAATAATCTCCTTAGGGCTTGAAATGTAGTTATATTTATAATTCTATCCCTTATTTCACAGTTGTTAGCTGAATTTCTTCTGTCAAGTAGACTTTCTCTTTTCAACTAGGGCTATTTAATTACTCTAGGCCTCAGTTTCTTCTGGAAAGTGAAAAAAACGTTAGCTCTTTCCTTTGCCTCTAGATTTTGGAGGTAATTTACTGAGCAGATATCTGTCTCCAGAATTCTAATTGATTCTGCACAATGTGGCTGCTTTCTAATGCATGTCCTATAATTTATTGTTTTTATAATTCCCATTGTGCTTGTGCCAAAATGGCTATCTGGGAACAATTATTACGGTGTATTGCATTTCCTATTTGTTTCTTGTTGTTATGTAAAGTTCCCTTAGTAATCACTGCTCTTACTCTATTCATTGTATTCCTTGTAAGGATGTACTTGATTCATTTATTGTAATCTTTTCCTGCCAGGGTATTCCCATGGTGTTCCACAATTTCTGTTGTGTTCAGATTATTTCATTTATAATGTATATTTGGTGCTGAATTGATTCACACAAATTGGTCATGTTCCAATGCTAATATCCTGTTACTCACATTCTGCAATCACTAACACTCTCCTTGGGTATCTAAACAGATAATGGAACTCTCTTGCATGTGATCTCAGAAACAATTCATATGGCCAAAATTTGTTTAAGGATAAATACCAAAGATCTAGTACATCAGGCAGGAAATCCTCTCTTGAAAATTTTAGTTGGTTGTAAGACTGGCTTAGATTTGACAATACCTGGATTTGTTATTATGGGATCCCACTAGTTCATCTTCTGGTGTTGTGCTGAACACTGAAATAATTTGATACAATAGTTAGGCCAGTGTAACACATGAAGTAGAGTGTGGTTTGAGAGATAAAGGCCCCTGTGAAAGAAAATTACTTAGCTCTCCATGTTGAAGAATTTTAAAATAAATTACAGACAATGGAACAAAACCTCAATGAGAGGAGGGACCAGTGCTGAATCCCCAGAGTGAAGCCTCACACATAATGGAAACTGAACAAATGTTTCTTTTTTGTGTGTGTGTGTGAGGAAGATCAGCCCTGTGCTAACATCTGCCAATCCTCCTCTTTTTTTTTTTTTTTTTTTGCTGAGGAAGACTGGCCCTGGGCTAACACCCGTGCCCATCTTCCTCCACTTTATATGGGACACCGCCACAGCGTGGCCTGCCAAGCGATGTGTTGGTGCGCGCCGGGGATCCGAACCGGCGAACCCAGGGCCGCCGCAGTGGAGCATGCGCACTTAACCGCTTGTGCCACTGGGCTCGCCCCACAAATGTTTTTTGAATGAATTAATTTCAACTCGCTCATTTCTGTGGAAATCAAAGATCCTCTAAATCAGCACAGATGAGAGTTGGAAAAATCTTCTTGTTGATCTCTCTCCACTGAGATTCTGTATTTTCTTCTATAGGAAAATGTGTCAAAGTTCTTTTGCCTTTCCTGTGGGTGTTTACAACACTAAAAGAAGACCTATTTCTTACCCTCCAATGTTAGTTTCTTACTGATATTATTACTAAATTTCAAGGTCACTTCAGAAATACTCGGCAGTAAAATAAAGGCACTACTTGAAGAAAACATCCTGATATCTGTCATTTCTCAGGTTCTGTTTCCCATATTTACATATCTAAAAACTCAGAAACGTAATTTTTCCTAATCACCTAGACATATTTAACCATGTATACTCACTAAAACTAGAGGAGACTGAAGTACCAATCACAATGTCAACAGAAATATATCTGCCAGTGGGACAGAGCGTTATTGACTAGTCCACATGGTTCCTCTCCTCCCTTTCCCCTACCAAAATCTACAGAAGGAGCTTCATGAGCAGGAAATTAGATGATTTTAATGGCATGTGCCACCATACCTGGTACCTGATATATCCATTTCTATGATAGTGGTTTGACTGCCAAATTGTCACAAAGCTTTATGCTTGTCAGACCCCTTTGTCCTCTACAGAGTGCTAGAAGCCCAGCACTAGTCAAATTAGGCTCTTCAAATCCCCCTTTCGTACATAACAAGCAGACTATTCCATTCTTGTTTTTTTTTTTTGTGAGGAAGATCAGCCCTGAGCTAACATCCATGCTAATACTTCTCTTTTTGCTGAGGAAGACCAGCTCTGAGCTAACATCTGTTGCCAATCCTCCCCCTTTTTTTTTTCCCCAATGCCCCAGTAGATAGTTGTGTGTCGTAGTTGCACATCCTTCTAGTTGCTGTATGTGGGACGCGGCCTCAGCATGGCCGGAGAAGCGGTGCGTCGGTGTGCGCCCAGGATCCGAACCCAGGCCGCCAGTAGTGGAGCGCGCGCACTTAACCGCTAAGCCACGGGGCCGGCCCTCCATTCTTGTTTATATATTCCTTTTTTAAAAAATAGCTAATGTTGGGGCCAGCCCCGTGGCCTGGTGGTTGAGTTTGGTGTGCCGTGCTTTGGCAGCCTGGGTTTGGTTCCGGGGCGTAGACCTACACCACTCACAGGCGGACATGCTGTGGTTGTGACCCACATACAAAATAGAGGAAGAGTGGCATGGATGTTAGCTCAGGGTGAATCTTCCTCAGCAAAAAAAAAAAAAAAAAAAAAGTTAATGTCCATAAAATTGATTGGTTTTAAGCTTCCCAGTTATGACCATAACTAATCACTTAATCCTATCACCTCTGAGCTCTTACCTAGGTCACTTTATTTGAATTTTAATTCTCCACCAAAAGATGTATAATCTTATCCTTTACTTTTTTCCCCCTGCTATATATAGAGAGAGCAGGGAATGCTGTTTTCCTCAACATTTTATTTTGAAATATTTCAAAATTACAGTAAAGTTAAAAGAGTAGTACAATGAATTCTTGTGTATCTCTTACTTAGATTTATAAGTTGTTAATAGTTTTCCAAACTAGCTTTATCTCCTTTCCCTCTCTCAATTTCTCTCTCTCCTCTTTAACACTACGAATTTTTTTCAATGCATAATAACTCAATAGCACTATTAATATTTTGATGTCAAATTGTCCCAAATTTGAGCAGAGGGAGCCCCTTAAGACTATCTCCTTTATGCTTTTGACATGATCATATTCATCTGTTATATTTTAATTCCTCTTGATTTCATGTCTTAGAAGATTTCACCTTCAGGTTTGCTACTATTTTGCTTTCTCCCACATGCATCTCCTACACATATGAATGATTTAGTAATTTGAAATAATTACTTGGTTTGTTCAATGTCTTTAGGGCAAGATTTTAAAATACATATATATATAAAATTTGATATTCTTATATTCCATGGTAAATTATGTCTTTTTAAGAAAAATTCTTCCTGTTAAGTTCGAAGACTAATATTGGAGATGGGAATAACGGACCTTAAATTGATGTTTGCTTCTTGGTGTAACTTTACCTGCAACATTCTACTCAACACCTCTTTCTTAGTGTTGACTGTCTTATGATATTATTTCTTATGGATTTTTAAATTAGATGAGTTGGAATTTAACATACCTTCAGAATTCTGAATCTGGCCAGAGATTCAAAAAATCAAAATACCATAGGGACTTTCAGATGAACAATCCAGTATTGTTCAGAAATGTTAAATTACAGGACTTCCTTAAAGATTTTTCCTGGTGTAAGAATACTTTAAAGTGCATACAATGTTCAGTGCTTGCCATTTTTAATAGAATGGCTGATATGTATCACTTCTTAAGGAAACTATCATTTATAGTTCTTTCTAAATATTTTCTATATGGGTCATTAATGTTTCCACTTTGAAATGGACAAAAATATTTTCCAGAACTGGGTTATTCTCATGACATAGAGATTTTAAAATCATTCATCTCATAAAATATTGTTTATTTCATAAAGCAAGATGTAGCTAAAAGGTGCAATGTTACTCTGAAGCTTTAAGGATAATTTCCCAAGCAATCCAGGCAGTCGCTTGCTCCAAAATCACCCTAGGGGTAAAGAAGTTTTATTTCCATTACCAGCTCTTTTGTTAACCAACTTTACGGTGTTACCTTAGGCAAATTATTTGACCTCTTTGGGTTTACTTTCTGTATGTGAAAACCAAGAGAGTTTGGTTAGATGATTTCTAAAATCATCTTCAATTCTAAATTTCTGTGACTCTTTGGTAACAGATTTAAAATTTTATTATCTGAAGAGAGTAGTAAGAGAAGTACTTCCTTTTATTTGCAAATTCACCTGCAACAATCTTTTGCTAGATTTGGAGATAAGATCCAGCAGCTGGGACCACAGAATGGCGGTAATTCACTTCTGCTAGCTCCTTCCTTATTTAGCCTTTTCTTACACATATTTTGCAGACACAAAGTGTTGCATATGCATAGCATTGCTGTGCTGAATAGTACAGACTCTGGTAAAAATGTGGAGTAGAGGACAGATTGGAGATCAGGCGATAGTTCTTTTTTCCCTTCCAGAATTTTTAAATGCATTAAGGCTAGTTCACGCTACTGTCTCACGTGGGAGCGACATTAGGACAAAGGTGTTCCTTTGAGAGACATTGCTGGTTCTGTATTTCTGTGTTTCATCCTGCAATCCTATCTCTCTACCCCTCAAGTTTTACCATGTCCAATTATTTTCTAAGACATTGTAAAGGATTCAATACATTAATGACAATAGGCTTTCTCCTTGGAGCAGTGGCTCATCTGTTTTCAAATAAATTACTGGAGAAAATTTATTCAATTCAAAGGAGCAGTATTTCTTATGAACTTTCTGGAAAATATTCCTCAAAATGCTCCAACTTAGACATCCACTTACTGCTGGCTTAATGATCAAAAAGATTTGGAGAGCACAAAGCATTTTGAAGTTGAAGTGATTTAAATGCTTGTTCTGCCATATCCCTTGTTCTTGAATGTGTTCACTCACTTGCTGAATTTATAGAACCAATTTGGGAAAAGAACAATCTTTGTGCCTCCCCTGAAAAATTCCTTAAATTCCTTACAGTGAGAGTCAAAAGAAAATCTGAGTTGCTCTTAGTGAGACATTTCTTACATACTCAGCAGTAGTAAAAGTTTTGATTGTTCAGGTTTCAGAAAGAAAAATCACAAAATTTCCTTATCTCTTCTACCTTTAAAAACATAGTTTAGAGTACTGCAGTAGATTAAAAAAAAAAAACAAAAAAAACCCACAATTAACTACAGGTTGAGTGCCGATTACATGAGCTCTATAATCAGACAGACCTGGATTCAAAGACTGGCTCAGATGTTTGCTAGCTCTAAGATTTTAGGTATTACCTTTAAGGAATCTGAATCTCAGTTTTTCATCTGTAAAAAGGGACTCAATGTTTAGTATTATAAATTTTAAACAAGATAG
Organism: Diceros bicornis minor; assembly: GCF_020826845.1. Lineage (NCBI taxonomy): Eukaryota > Metazoa > Chordata > Mammalia > Perissodactyla > Rhinocerotidae > Diceros > Diceros bicornis. The sequence continues at coordinate 140,399 of NW_026691114.1, read as the reverse complement.
TACATGTAATATATTTAGCACAGCCCTTGGAACATATAAATGCCCAGTAAAAATACCAACCATTATTAACTGGTTGGTAACCTTTTAATTTTATAAGTTGAGGGGTATTTTAAAAATGCAACTGGGGCCAGCCTGGTGGCTTAGTGGTTCATTTCTGCATGCTCTGCTTCAGCGTCCCAGGTTTGCTGGTTAGGATCCTGGGCATGGACCTACACCACTCATCAAGCCAAGCTGTGGCGGTGACCCACATACAAAATAGAGGAAGACTGGCACAGATGTTAGCTCAGGGCCAATGTTCCTCAACAACAACAAAAGCCACTAAAATACCGTTATAACTCCTCAAAGAAATGAAAGGTTCCTTGCTATCCTTAAATGCCCAGTCAGTGTTCGCATTTCCCCAATAGATTTATTCAAATTAGGGTCAAAACAACACCCACACATTAAATTTGGTTGACATTTTTCTTTACAGTCTTCAATCTATTGGCTTCTCTCCTTGTTTTTTTTTTGTTTTTTCATTCTTTTCATTTGTTGAAGAAATCAGATCATTAGTTCTATAGTATTTCTCACATTCTTGTTTGTCTGGTTACAGCTGTCATAGTATTATTGAAAATGTAACTTAAAAAAATCTCAGGATTTAAAATTTAACACTAACTGAAATTAAATAGTTAATTAAGCTAGACTCAACCAGATTGTAAATTCCATGAGGTCATGCTTTATTACTCTTTTGCATCCTAATGGGGCCTGATGATACAGTGCTAGGCTAATAATAAATACTTGTTATTTGATCAATTACTGAGAGAGATAATCCTGCATTTGACTCATATATGTTAACATTTATATTAGGGACGAAGCAAGAATTGGGAATTTAAGAAGTAGGTCTTGCCATAATTTTGCTGTTTGTTGCAAAAAAAGATCATTAAATATTTCTGAGCCTCACCTTACCAGTCTATAAAAGAGGGATGTTCTGCCTCATAGATTTGCTATGGGAATGAGAAAATGCATGAGTGGTAATATAAATTCTGGTTAAATAATAAGTGTTTTTCTTCTTGAATAAAAAGCATCAACACTGATATTTAATTTTAACGTCAGCAGTTGAATAAAAGGCTGAATGGACTTGCTGATTGAAAAACCACCTTTATATTTAGAAAATGGAAAATGATTTTTCATACTCAGTTTCCATTTCTCTCATGGCCATTATAGTGCAGTTTTATATGCCACACTATAATTGGAGAATGAACTTTCCCCTGGTTCTCTCAGCAAGTGCAAATCCAGTCGAAATGATGATTGGCTTAGGTGACAAATGAGACAAAAGACTTTGGCTTATACACCCAGAGCTCCTGATTACACCAGGCTTGGAGCTCCTCCGAAAGCAGTGAGGACTACTCTCCTGTCCAAATAAGGCAATCGAAGAATCATCAACTGATTCTTAATCAATGGCAAATTAAAATGAAACACCTATAGAAATAAATATGAATGCGTGTGAATACAAATGTCATTACAAAAAGTGTCATTCCAATGAATATTAGGTAAATTTGTAATGAGGGTCATTTGAAGTAAAAACAATATCATAATTTCAGTTTTAACAAAGGCTCAACAAATGCCTGGTGTCTGGGCACCTAACATATTTAATGGTTTGAAAAACAGCTTTTAAATTCTACTTAGCATTTATTTATGAAAATTTTGATTCACAATTAAGATATATATTGTGCTGGAAAAACCACAGTGAATGGCCAGGAGGCAACCTGGTTGCAGAATTGCAGGAATGTTGAACATACAAGGCCCCTCTGCTTGTGGATTTAACTAGAGCTTTACATCTAACTCCTCTCATTGGTTTGGAGGGAAGGCCTTTTTAGTAAAGGAATAATGAGCCACTCCTGCATGTACAAATAAGCCAGAGCAGTGGTTCTCATCCCAGGGAGACTATTTAAAAATACTAATATCTAGGGTTCACACAAGATCGATTACAAATCAGAATTTCTGGAGGGATGGTCCATGCATTTATTGCTGTTAGGTCAAAAAGCTAGAATTGGCTCCTTTTAATTTTGTCTTCAGTTAAAGATAGGAAGCTGGTGATGAAATTAATTTCGGGAAAACATATAACATTTGAAAATTACAATAGGTCAGGAAGGAAGCAAAATGAGGTGGCTGTTATATTTGTGCCCTCTGTGAGCACAATTACAGACCTCAGACTGAGCCACTGTGTAGGGTTTCAGCTCCTTGAAATTATTTCATGTGTTTATGCCTCTTTTTCTCATCTAGAGATTATTCTCTCCAAGATTAGTCAACTTTAAAGACTCTATAGACAATTTAGGTTTTCTAATGAGGTTTCTTTCTTGAGACAACTTTTATATGTGAAATATCTTAGGAAAATCATTTACTCAAAAAAATACTGATAAAAGATTTTTTTTTTCCATGACTCACCATAATGAGTAGGCTTTCCGGTTAAAATAATCTGTTCCAAAATATCAATATGTTTTTGACAGATTTTTTTCCCTCAATAACTACTGAAAGAGTTTTAATGTGTAACCTGCTAGAAAGGAAGTTTTGTTTGGAAAATCTGTTTAATTTTCAAGAATGATTTATATTTGGGGGAGTGGAAGAAAAGGAAACGTTCTTAGTCCAACTTATTTCAAACTTCTCTAAGTTGTAGTTTTCTGGAAGTTAGCATATTTTTCCATTTATCCTACAGCTTTCATTAGTTTGACTCTCATAAGTCATTTATCTTACTGCCAGTATTAAAGTGAAAGGATGGATCAATTGATAAGGAAACACAATTTTTGAAGTTGCGAATTTTTGAACTTGAGAATTTTTGAAAAGACATGCAAATGAATATTCTATTAGTTTATTCTTTTGTGTTATTAGGTAATGATTAAGCTTCAATTGCTCTTTAAAAAATTATATAGCAATTAGTCCTTTTTCTTTTCTATTTCATTTACATTGTGTGCCCAACCATTTTTCATTATTGGTTTGGACTTAAACACAGTCTGTTAAAGGGATAAGATAGATGACTTCCCAAGGTCCTTCTAGACTTATATTTTGATAAACCTATGACTAAAATTAATCTTGGCCCCATCTTGGTGAGTTTAATTATTAACCTGCATAGCAGAGCTATAAACACAACTTTGTCAGATTCAAACTATTAACAATATTTATAAAAATGGAACATTTATTGACTGCTTTGAACTCAGTGGCATCCGATCAGAAAATAGCTTCATCTATCACCAATGTCACACCTGATTTTTAGGCTTTCCCTTCTCCAGTATTTGATAGCATTTTTTTTTTTGGTGAGGAAGATGAGCCCTGAGCTAACATCTGTTGCCAATCCTTCTCTTTTTGCTGAGGAAGACTGGCCCTGGGCTAACATCCATGCCCATCTTCCTCTGCCACAGCATGGCTTGATAAGCGACGCATAGGTCTGTTCCCGGGATCCGAACCTGCGAACACTGGGCTGCAAAGCAGAGTGCATGAATTTAACCACTATGCCACGAGGCTGGCCCCCAGTATTTGATAGCCTTTTATACAGATCTTGTAGCTTGTTAGTCATTAACAGATGTTAAAAAGTCCATTCTAAAGCAACAGTTTAATCTTGCTTCCAGTGTAAAGTTTTTTCCCTTTAGTTTCAGCCCTGACCCTGTTTTAAGATCAGTGATGTGGGCGGGGAGGGGAGGTGTTAACTGTTCTTTCAATATCCTTACTTCAAATCCCCTTCCAATTCTCCACTCACTCTGCTGTGCCTGGCTCTTCCAGCTTTCAAGTGGGGGCTGTGATGAGCAGTAAAGGGGTAGAAAGGGAGGCAGTAAGCACAGTGGTTAAGAGCATGGACTCTGGAATTAGATACCTGAGGTTAGAGCCTCTACCACTCACTGGCTTTGTGAGCTTGGTTATAATTCCGTAGTGTCTCAGGTTCCTCATCTATGAAGTGCCAATAATGATTTTTTAATGACTATTTCAATAATGAGTTATGGTTGTGAGGATTGTATGAGTTCATTTATGTAAAGCATTTACTCAACCATTGTTAGTTGTTCTGCATATTCCTACTGGGTTTGCTATTACTGGGTACTGGTCTTTCTCCTGGGGCTGTGTTTCGGATGCAATTGCTCTCTACCTTGGCAGGTGTCCGTAGTTAGTTTTCTTTTGTGGGATGATTTGGTGGGTTTTCTGCCCTCCTCTCCCTCCACAGGCATCTCTGCACTGTAGTTTCCTGATGTTTGCAGTGCACTTGCTGGCTGACACTTGCCAATATCCCTGTTCCGGCTCCTGCCCTAGCGCTAGACTCATGAGGTTTTCTTCCATGGGCAGGCAGCAAAGATTGAACATGGGGAACCTCATGCACCCAGGCCCAGCTGGGGCGGGCCATTCCTCTTGCTGGTCTCTCTCTTGGCCCTGCCTTGGAGGCTGCCCCAGCTGCCTCTCACCTACAGATTCCTTGAGGGCCCTGAGTCTGGACCCAGTCTGTATCTTCATGTATGCCTCCAAACACCTGGAGACAGATGTGAGAGCTTCCTAAAATACTCTCATAGAATGTGCCTACACATTTTTGCCATTCAGCAAACTTCCACCAGAGCAGTGAAATATCTCCTGCAGAAAACCATAATCTCTCTGGGTGATTCTCTTAGGGCTCCTGTTACTTGCGTCGCTTTTAGGGGCAGCACACCACTCCCCTTTCCCACAGGACACCATGGCACTCTCTTCCTTCAATTCATTTCAAAGTCTCCTCTTCAGTGAGTCTCTATCCTTCTCCCTAAGTGGGCCACTGGGTGTGATGGTTGCAAGATCTCTTTGGCTCTGCCCTGAGGACGTATTCAGAATGTAGGATGTTCATCAGGTTTTATCAGCTGTAGCTAACAAAGAGCAACCTATTTCACATCCTGCTGTAAGTGGTTCCGTCATACTTTCTGCTATTATTATTATTTTTTTTTTTTTGTGAGGAAGATCAGCCCTGTGCTAACATCCATGCCAATCCTCCTCTTTTTGCTGAGGAAGACTGGCCCTGGGCTAACATCTGTGCTCATCTTCCTCCACTTTATATGGGACACCACCACAGCATGACTTGACAAGTGGTGCATCGGTTCTGGCCTGGGGTCCGAATCCAGGCCACCAGCAGCAGAGCACACGCACCTAACTGCTACGCCACAGGGCCAGCTCATCTTCTGTTATTATAAAGGCTGAATGATGTGGCAAATTAAATTCTAACATATCCGTGCTCCAACTGCCTGGAACCACATTTGTTTTTGCGTTGTTTATATTTACACAGATGTAAATACGTGATTTCACTTGGCAAGATGTGATTCTTTTTATTATAGAACCTCTGCTATATGAGCAGAGGGAAATTATAAACTTTAAAAAGATCCCCTTAATCCCATGTACTTACACATACATCATTCTTGTTAAATATAACTTAACAGTAGCTAATATAGTTAGGCTTGTCTTCGTTGTAAAAATCAAATATTTCATGCTGATAGCCATTATTTATAGTTTGAATCTAATGTTGTGATCATACCTCAGCCATGGTCAGAATAAACTAACCAGAGTGTGGTCATTTTTAATTTTAGCCACATGAGTTTCAAAATATAATTCTAGAGGAAAATTGAGAGGTCATCCGTCTAAGCTCAGTGCCGTCCAATAGAACTTTTTGTGAAAATGGAAATGTTATGCACTGTCAAACACATGTGACTGTTGAGCACTTGAATTGTCACAACTGTGACCGAGGAACTGAATTTTTAATTATATTTAATTTTAATTCGTTAAATTTTAAATTTAAATAGCCACATATGACTCATGGCTTCTGTATTGGACAACTCGGTTCTATCTTTATACAGATTTGGTTAAGTCTAAACTAACAATTAAACAACTCTTTTTTTTTTTTTCTTTCATAAGACTGATTTTTGCCCATGGAAAATAAAAATAGAATTATTGAGTAACATGGAAATACATGTAGATTCCTCTGCCTTACATTACCTACTTTATCAAGCAGAATAATTTAAAGGAGAAAATCTGCACTGTCTTTTCACTACTAAAATGTTCCTAGGGGATGACATTTTGGTGTAATAAACATAGAGGCAGCATTCCTTTAGGGATCTCCCATGACTCGTATTTGTGTAGAGATGTACAGTTCACAGCACATTATCTCATTTTTTTCCCCCAGAAAGAATCCCTCTTGTTATTATCATTCTTATGGTAGAGGTGGGAGGTTGGGTATCCAGGAGCTAGAGTGACCTGCCAGGTGTCACGGCATGAGTGTGGGGGGAGAGTAGGGGAGGCTGGGCTCAGTTCACACAAAACGTTCCCTAAGGACTCATTGTCTGTGGCAGGCACTGCTCTGTGTGAAGGATTCGGAGAGGAATAAAGTAAAGCTCTCCTGTCTTGGATGTTCTGGGTGCCCTCCTCTCTGTCTTCTGGTAGGAGGTTGGAGGGATGGAAGAGTGAGGCTGGCTCCTCTCTAGGGGGCTGTTAGCAGTGGTCTGCACCTGGGTGTCAGCAGCCCACCTCTCTTCCAAGCCTGTTGAGCCACTCTACCAGTACCAGCTCCTCTGACTTGCACTTTGTCTCAAGGCTTGTCTGCATCCCATCATATCTTGAAAACTCACCCCTTTTCAAATAAGTCCTCCTCCTTGAATTATCTGGTGAATGTAATCTGCTTTTGGTTGGGACCCAGAGCGATATAGCCTCTCCTTCTCATTGAACTATTTCTCGTGGTGTATCTCCTCTCTCCTTGGCTTGGATGTAACAGCACAAAAGGTATACTGAGACTAGCCTCACTGAGGCCTCTATTCTTGAATACCGCCTGATAAATGGAGTGCAACACTGTAGATTCCAGGGCTCCAAATGCCCAGGGTGCGGGGGGCCTCAACCCCACTGAAGATGATGCCTCTGTATCGAGCTGTGGTTTTAAATTGAGGCAGCATCCCTTGGTAAATCATTCCATTATGGTATACCTAACAGAGGAAATATTTAAATTCATCAGTGATCTGATAATGAATTCTGCTAACAGGTGTAACTTTGTGTATTGACTGGCCATAGAAGGATTTCATTTATAGAGTGGGTGCTCGGTAAATGACTTTGTGGATGACAAAGTTTAGATTTATTTTCAAGTTATGATGCATTACAAATACATATCAAGAAATGAACAGATATACTAATTAATTAAGAGGTCAATATATTAACATTATTTAACATATTATGTCCCAGATCGCATAATTATATTTTAACAGAGATTTATGAATCTTCACTTAGGATATCAAGAGGAGACAATTTTAGTCTCTCAAATAACGTCATTGAGGCGGCTGCCTATTTTATTCTAAATGATTCTTAGAGTATCTGCTATGTGCCAGACACTGTTGTAGGTACTAGGACTAAAGCAGTGACCAAGTAGATGCTGTCTGCATTTGGGGAGCTTATATTTTATTGGATAAGGTGTATACAAAAGGAATCATTTACAAATAATTGATGGATTGCAATTGTTGCATGGTAATATGGTTTTTGTTTCCTTTCCCTCTCCTCATCCCATACCCCCTCCTCCATGCTCCCTGGAGCCTGACTCATACTGAAACCAAGAAAACAGGGTTTTTGGAAATTTGAATCAAGAAGGAGACAAATATTCTTTGGCATAATAAAGTGCAGGAGACATACTAAAAGTGTGAATCTTGCTAGTGTGAAGAAGCTAATGGCTTTATATTGAGAATCTAAAAGACTGACCTCAGTGAAGATTTTTTTCCCTTCTCTTCTGCCTTCAGCAATGAAAATCTCTGGAACAATTTGGCAATGGAACATAAAGAAGCTGACAAAGAAGAGACCCAGTGAGAGACTATGAGGGTCTGGTTGAAGAGGGTGAGAGTGCGGAAAAAAGGCTATAAAGAGAATCATAGAGGCTGTGAGAGGAAGGAGGTAGAAAAGGGCCCTTGGCAGAAATATTGTTCTGCCTACATCTAGGTTGGCCATATGGGAATGCCATGAGTATCTAGAACACTGGAGGAGCTGGATATGGTAACCTGCTTTCAAGATAGTCCCCAGTGAGTCTAGCCCCCTGGTATTCATGTCCTTATGTGGTCTCCTCCCACACTGGAAAGGGCTGACCTGTGGAACTAAGAGAATATCGTGGAATGATTGAGTGTGTCTTGAGTCTGGGTCATGAGAGATGTGTGGCTTCTGCCTGGCTCTCTTGGCTCACTCTGTCGGGGAGAAGCCGGCTGCTATGTTGTGAAGACTCAAGCAGCTCTGTGGAGAGGCCCACAGGGGAGGAACTGAGGCCCCTCCAATAACCACGCAAACGAGCAATCTTGGAGGTGGAGCTTCCAGCCTCAGTCAAGCCTGCAAATGACTACAGCCTGGTCACGCTGATATCGTGACTGCTCAGGCTCTCATGAGACCCTGAGCAAGAAGCACCAGCTGGGCTTCTCTTGAATTCTTGACCCAATGACACTGTGAGTAATCAATCTATGTTGTTTTAAATCGCTGTGTATTAGGGTAATTAATTATGTGGCAAGAGATAACTAACATACTGAGAGATGAATGTGACAGAGTCCATTTCAAGTTTCCACTGCCCGATGGTTTCTGAGTGGAACTTGTTGCTCTAACCTGAGCTATTTGTTGGTTCTTTTGAATTCTGTGTGTCTGCTTGATTGGCTCAAAACAAGACGTTAGGACTATGAACTCTGCTACCCCACTCTTCCATAATAAAGGGTGTGGTGTTCAGGTTACTATTTTATGTGCGGAAAAGAGAAACACAGGGTACAATGAAAGAATGTAACTCATTAACACAGTTTCTGTTTACGGGTAAGAGCGCTACAGGTGTGAGAGGCTGAGTGATCTGAATAAAGCTGTGCTGTGTGCCTCTGTCAGAAGAGTCACCAGCTTGACATTTTCCTGCTCTTAGTTCCGGGCTCTTAGTTCCTCAGGACCATTGACCTTTTCTTTTCTCTGTTAAAAAACATTTATTTTTAAAATCTATTTCTATTGTAATTTGGATCATATTTTTGCCTTTCTCCCCCTTTTAAAAACAACTTGGCTGCTGTCTCTTTTGATACTTGACTATTCTAAAACCCTCTCTCTGTATCCTACATTACAGCTTCATTTCAAAACCCAAATCCTTAAAATTGGCCTTGCTTAGCAAATTAACAATGACTTATGCCACAGTAGATACCTCGTTATGCTTTCTATTGTTTTGTGTAACAATTTGGCCGTTGCATAAAAGGATATGTACCAATGATTTTGATAATTGAAATACCACCCCGAGTTTTCTTTTACGTGGAGAAAAGCCTGTTAAAATTAATTCATTGACAAAAACCCCATTGTATTCAGCAAGGCAATTTCAAGTAGAAAGATACCACTATCTCCCTTGCTCAGATGTTGCTATTTACATATTTAACATCCTGAACCAACTATGGAGATTTCAGTACTATTTAATCATTAGCATAAAGCAAGCCTGTGAACCAGATACATCTGCCTATCGCTTTTATATATTTGACTCCTTTGCCCCTTTAACTTGGTCCTCAGACTCTGAAATCTTCACTGGCTCTAGGCAGATTATATGAAGAATGTCAGCCTCTGGCGCCCTCTTGCTGAGAAATGCTCCTGGTGTTAGTCCTACTGGCAGCTCGGCTATAGTTTGTTTAGGGAAATCTGAAAGGATGAATCATTTTTCCATTTATTTGTGCAATGTGATTTGAATTCCTGAAACAATGTGACTCACTTCTTGCTCAGTTATAGGACTGAGTAACTGAGATAAATTCCTATTAAAGCAAACGTAAGACATTAAAAAAAAAACTTCTCAATAAAGCAATTAAATTCCTATTAAACTTTCGATTTGTTGGATACCATCATATGTTGGTATGATCACTTGTATTACATGTATACATGATCACTTGTATTGGTAATAATTAATTGCCAAAATACCATTGACTAAATTGACTAAAGGAGAGCCGTCCATTCCGCATTTGTTATAGGTCCAGCATCCGGATCCACCATTGCCAGGAAGTATGTTCCTGTAGGATGGGTCATCAGACACCATCCAGTAATTCATCCTGGTGCCCATTCCTTCCCTGGCATCCCCCACACAGTGATCTCCCTTGCCTGTTCTCTGCTGACATGTTATTTTCTTTCCTGAGGCCAGGAACAAATAATTGAGCAATCGTTGAACACTTACCATGAGCTGGAGTCTGAGAAATGGTAGCAGGACAGCACAGTGCATGTATAACCCGTGCCTACACTACACAAAGCTAGCAATAAAATTAGGCTAGCAACACATGGATTATTTCTCTGTGGAACCTCCAGCTGCCTCCAGGTATCCCCATCCCAACTATTTCTGGGAGTTCCCATAAATTCCCATAAGTGCTCACATTCAGCTCACTCAGCCGCCGGGCAAACATTTTCCTTCCTTTATGCCAGACTCTGGGGGTATGTAGGCTGCCTGGTGCTGCCTGTCAGTGTGGGTGTAGGCTGCTGATGAATGTGTGGCTGTGAGGATGTTGCCCCTGCCATGTTGAGGCAAGCTGAGGTCACTGGGGCTTTGCTCTGTGGCTGGAAATGTCCCCAACACTGCTGGTGTGTTGGAGCTCAGGTTATGCCAAGGCTTCACTCTGTACTTTGATTTCTTAAGTCTGCACTGGCTTCTTCTCCAAGTGGGGAAAATTCCTACCTTTGTTTTATTGTCTCTCAAAGGTTCCAAAGCAGTGCTGATTTGGGCGCCCAATATTTCTCAGACCTCTGAGCTAGGCAGCTCTCCTCCATTTCTGTTAAATGCTCCTCCCCTCAGGATCTGGCCCAGGTCCCTGGAGGGAGGGAAGGTGGGGCCCTAGGAGGAAGGGGAAGTCATAGAACAAGATGAGCCACAGTGGCCTGATATTAGGCACTGATTGTGACGAGCCACACTCGCCTAATGTTACTCCTCTCACTCTTTACCCAGGACATTTTTAATAGAAGAAACAATGAGCTTCAGTTCTCTTTCTTTCTTTGCCTAAAGGCACCCGCCACCCCACCCCCCGCCCCGCCCCTCGATTCCTTGTGGCTCTGATTTATCTGTTTGCCAGAAATGCTCAGACATGTCTGAGTCTAGGAAGAATGCAACGTAGGCTCAAGGGGGGTTCTCTCCATATTCATTAGTGGTGCCAAAGGTGATAGTGGGTGGTGGTGCCAGGTTAAGGGAAAGGAACATCTTTAGTTGGAAAATGCTGGCAGTCCTCATGCTTCTAAACTATTCTAGCAGTTGGTCTTGAAGGGAGAATACATCTCATGGAAACTCTGAGTATAGTTTCAAACATTCTTGAATGTACCATGAGAGCATAATACTAAAAATTAGGTGCTCTAACACTATTCTGTTTCATTAAGTATTTCTACTGTGTAATGTGCTCAGCAAACATTATGCAGAATTATTATGGAAAGCTCATTGTTTACAAATATTAAGGTTGCAAAAGACTGAAGAGTCACATGCCTATAAGTAAATAGGTGTTATCTAAAGAGAGATTAGCTTGACTAGCCAGAAATCTGCATGAAGACTTTTTTGTTTCTTCTGTGTCTCTTGGTAATTATATTAAAAGGCTCCTAGCACCTCCTCACCTCTGCCTCTAGCATTGTCTGGTGCGTCTCTTGGTAATTATATTAAAAGGCTCCTAGCACCTCCTCACCTCTGCCTCTAGCATTGTCTGGTGCGTCTCTTGGTAATTATATTAAAAGGCTCCTAGCACCCCCTCACCTCTGCCTCTAGCATTGTCTGGTGCGTCTCTTGGGAATTATATTAAAAGGCTCCTAGCACCCCCTCACCTCTGCCTCTAGCATTGTCTGGTGCGTCTCTTGGGAATTATATTAAAAGGCTCCTAGCACCTCCTCACCTCTGCCTCTAGCATTGTCTGGTGCGTCTCTTGGGAATTATATTAAAAGGCTCCTAGCACCCCCTCACCTCTGCCTCTAGCATTGTCTGGTGCGTCTCTTGGTAATTATATTAAAAGGCTCCTAGCACCCCCTCACCTCTGCCTCTGGCATTGTCTGGTGCGTCTCTTGGGAATTATATTAAAAGGCTCCTAGCACCCCCTCACCTCTGCCTCTGGCATTGTCTGGTGCGTCTCTTGGTAATTATATTAAAAGGCTCCTAGCACCCCCTCACCTCTGCCTCTAGCATTGTCTGGTGCGTCTCTTGGGAATTATATTAAAAGGCTCCTAGCACCCCCTCACCTCTGCCTCTGGCATTGTCTGGTGCGTCTCTTGGGAATTATATTAAAAGGCTCCTAGCACCCCCTCACCTCTGCCTCTGGCATTGTCTGGTGCGATGGTGCAAACCCGCCTCCTCCTGATATTTGCAGTTAGGTACCTTGAAGGCAGTGTTGCTCGGTGGAGGCAGCCTGCCTGATTCTGAATTCAGGCGTCCACTCTTTCTAGCTGAATCGCCTTGACAAGTGGCCCTAGTCCGCTACGCCTCCATTTCCTTATATATGAAATGGGATCGATAACACTGGTAGTACCTACTCATAGGTTGCAAGATTTCACTTAGATTAATAAAAGCTAGGACAGTACAGGACAGGTAGTAAAAGCTTGATAAACTTTTGTTCTTACTAAAACGAAATAAATGTTTTCTCACTAAAGTAAGTTTTTGTATGCCAGTTATTCCTCAACAAGGCTGTTCATAAAAGTGAGAGAAGAAAAAGTTAAATGAAAATTGTCTTACTAAAAGAAAATGCTAGCTTGACGCCTGAGAATTTTGAGACTTTTTTCAAAGGAAGGTAAAGTTCTGGGACAGACAGACAGGAGGGCTGTGCTTCCCGCAGCAATTTGTGGAGGAAGGAGCGCCTGGGGACGCCATGAATTGGGGTCATAAAGTAATCCTTTGTGATGAATTGGAATCACCCCCTTACTCTGTTTTATCTGGGCCAGTACTGTCCAAAAGGTAGCCACTAGCCACATGTGGCCGTTTAGCACTTGAAATGTGGCTAATCTGAACTGAGATGTGGTGTCAGGATAAAATACACATCAGATACTATAGTCAATAACACTGTATTGCATATTTGAAGGTTGCTAAGAGAATAGATCTTAAAAGTCCTTATCACAAGGAAAAAAATTATAACTGTGTGTAGTGACAGATGTTGACTTTTGTGGTGATCATTTTGCAATATATACAAATATCGAATCATTATGTTGTACACCTGAAACTAATATAATGTTATATGTCAATTATACCTCAATTAAAAAAATACACACCAGATTTTAGAGATTTAGTATAAAAAAATGTAAAATAGTTTATTTGAAATTTTAAAATATTGATTACATGGTGAAATAATAATATTTTGGATATTTTTTAAAGGAAATATTTTATGAAAATTTATTTTTATCTGTTTCTTTTTACTTTTTAAACTGTGGCTGCTGGAAAATTTGAAATTATATATTTAGCTTGAATTATAGTTCTATAGGACAGTGCTATGATCCAGATACGTTTGTGCCTTTTCTTGGTGACCCAGGGATACACAGAAAGGACACAACTTCTGGAAGAAATGATACTGAGGCAGGTTACCTTTTTAATGTCACACCATTCCCATTATGTTTGTAAAATTTTTATATATCCAATACTCAAAAGACTGAACTCTGGATTCAGACATCATGGCTTTAAACCCAGACACCATCACTGAATATCTGTATGATCTTGGACAAATGTCTGAAGCTCAGGGGTTTTTTTCCCCGTGAACCATAGGGTGATATTAATACCCAGGTCTACAAACTCAGATGTGCAAGAAATACACATTTATTTTTCCATAACTGAAATTAATATCTATTATGAATGCCCAATCCATCTATTGGTGGGAACAATCTCAGTCGTTTCAGGAGTCACTTTGATACTGAACCTCTCAATCTCCAGTTCGTGTGCCCGATGCCCAGCAAGCCAAATACTGAGACATCAGTGCTTGGAGATGGAGAAAGATTTATTTGAATTGGCCAAAACGAGTAGGTGGGAGCCTGGGTTCGCTCAAATTCCCTTGCCCAAGAACAGAAAGCAGGGGATTTTATAGAGCTAAAGGGCTGGGCAGGAGGAGCTTCAGGGAAGAAGGGCTCACTCCCAATACGCCCGGGGGCAATCTGACTTCTGGGCTCCACCAGCTGCTGAGGGCCAGCCATCTTGTGATCACAACCTCCCCAAAGACATTCTCTTTGTTCTGCAAAACAAGCTCACAAATCCTCTAGAAAACAAGCTCACAAATCCTCGAGACCCCTGAATCACCCCTCAAATTAAACAGGAAAAAATAGCAAATTGGTTTAATATGTACAGTATCCCTCAGGTACCTGGCTTCAACTTCCCCCCACATATAGAAATGTTCTTTTTCCTCTAAGTGGTGCTAAGGTAAGGCAGGAAGAGCACATGATCCTGGGTGTCATCATCTATCCCTCCTGCATCAGCTGGGACATTCTCTCGCTGGGCTGGGGTTTAGTCACCAAGGCTGCTGTTTTTCCCTCACCCCAACTGCAAGGCCTTTTTGGGTACCCTATTTCTCTCTTCCACGTTAGACCCATTGTAGGATTTATGGAAAATGGTTATCCAGTTACAAAATGCCTCTTAATGCAGGTAGGTGCATTAAGAGGAATTAACAAGATGATCCATGTAAAGTGCTTAGCACAATGCCTGAACAAATTAAGCACCTAATAAAGGTAATTATTATTGTTAATGTTGATGCTGCTGTTCTTGTTCTCAGCCAATGTATGTTGGGTTCCCGTAGATCTAGTTGCCAGAAAAGAGGTGGGTGAGGTTACCATTTTCTTTTGCTCCTTTTTCAGTCACTAAGAGTGAGGAGAGAAACTAGATACACGTGGGGGGGTGGGGTGGGGACGGGACAGTACGGGACGGGTCGGGACGGGGGCGGGGCGGGGCGGGAAACAAGACAAAACAAAACATTGGTCTCTGGTTACTCTTTGATGCTGATCAAGAGATTTGCAGCTAGGATTGGTGTTGGGAAGATATGTGCGGGTAGTGGGGTGAAGACTGGTAGATCTAACGTCGGAGGGTGCCATCTAATGGTAGAAATAACAATATCATAATTAAGCATCTCTGATATGCCAGTAACGTGATAGGTGGTGTGGAGCATTAGTCCATGCATTTGAAGTGAAATTTAGTCCATGCATTTGAAGAACTTACAACTGGATAAAAAAAAAATATGTGTTATGTTTCTAAAATGAGAGATGCTGGTGGGTTGGAAGGCTGACTGTTTCTGTGTGCTCTCATATGGTGGTGATATCTTGGTGGGGGTGTCCAAGCTCAGGGTTAATGCTACAACTTCAGATAAAGAAACTCAATTTGTCAGTGCACTTTGAGCTAACTGGGATATCAGCAACTTATTCTTTCAAAAGAAGCTAACAAGTACTCAGAATGTTGATGTATTAATGTATAGTGGGGATATTCCTTTCAAGCGAGGAGAATGTTCATGTAAAATTTAGCAACAGCTAATACCCAGTACAAGATAAAATGAATATTTTTTCAATTTTCATTAGTATTCATTTATTGATACATTCATTTTGTTGTCTGGTGGGTACTAGCTGACAATAAAATTTTACTTTAAAAGTATAAAAGAACTCTTTAGCATTGAAAATTTTATCTACTAATTACATTTTTTAATATGCAAATTGGGAAAAAACTTCCAATATTAAGATTTTAGTAGTTAAAATATCTCAGATCACCATGAGGGAAACCGTGGTTTTATAAGACGCTGGTTTGAAAACCACTGCTACAAATTTTGAATGCTTTATTATCTTGATGCTTCCCTTCTATGCACTTACATTTATTAAGGGGTTAAGACTTGGTCTGATCTTTGAATGAGGTATTAGATTTGGATTAGAATAAAGAAGTAGGACATAAAAGCTGGAGAGTGAAGAAAGTATAGGAGAATGATGTCAGACAGACCTTTTACTAGAATGTAGAGGAGGATCAAGTGAGAGACTAACAGGAGAAAATGTTTGGAGGCTACAACTGATAGGCTATATGGCCCTACTGTCTTGTATTAAATTGCACAGTGGCATGAGAGCATGATATTTGTTGGAAGAAACGTAAACTAAAAGGCTCATAAATCTCCTAATAAGAATATTGGCATTTGGAGTGAGAATTTCCACTTAACAATGGGATTTTGCTAAGATGTTAAATATGACATGTCATCTAATAAAATTTATTTAAAGATTTTTCCACCCCACAAACTCTATTTTCAAAATGTTAAAGTTATGGATGACAAAGGGGTCTTATTTTGTATTTAACTTCTGTCAGCACCTGTTAAAAGTCACTTTACAAGGAGTTCTTCGAAACACTGTTTAGAGAATCAGCTATTCTGAACTATGATGTGAACTATAAATATGTTTGATTTTAAACCCCCTTTGCCTCTCAAAGCTGTCTTTTTTGATGATAATTTAAGGTGATGATTTAATAGGCTCTTTGAGGCAAAAGGTAGCATATGCCATTAACACATCTAGTGTAGAACTATTATCAAATCTTCTTGTTTCAATATTTCATCCCCCATCTTCTATGAATCTCATTTTTTAACATCAAATTGAGTTACAGAATATTAGAACTGTAAGGGATCTTGGTTCACATAGTTGTGATCTCTTGGTTTTTCTGGAATTCTCTAAGGGATTGGAGGAATTATAATTCAAAGTAGTCTGTTTTTTCTAGCTGGTTCGTAGGGACTGGGCCAGTCTCATAACTTTGGCCAAAATCTCAACATTCTGCTATTTCTACAGTCAAGCCCTTTTGTGTTCTTCTAACATCTTGTTTGTTTCACATAGTGACGCAAAACGTGATTTTTTTATCTGGTCCCTTTTTATTAATTTGGATACTTAGTTTCGTAGAATCCATCATCCTACAAAAGAATAGAATATGGTATACATATTTTCATGTCATGACTTAAGTAAATGTAGCAATGCTGGTTCCTACCTTCGCTGTGTGTTCATCAGCGTGATGGTTATTTGGATGTGTCGACTTGGCTAGGCCACAGTACCCAGATATTTGATCAAAAACTAGTCTAGGTGTTGCTGTGAAGGCACTTTATGATGAGAGCAACATTTAAATCAGTAGACTTAGAGTAAAGCAGATTACCCTCCAAAATGTGAGTGGCCTCACCCGTCACTATTGAAGGCCTTAAGGGAGAAAAGACCAACTTCCCAAGGAAGAGAGAATTCTGCGTGCAGTCTGCCTTCAGACTCCGGCTGCAACATCAACTCTTTCCTGGGCCTCCAGCCTGCAGGCCTAGACTGGCAGAAAAACAAATCTTGCAGATTTCATGCTTGCCAGCCTCTACAATTGGGTGAGCCAATTCCTTACAATAAATTTCTCTCTCTCGCTCTCTCTATTCTGTTTCTCAGGAGAACCCTGGCCAATACGTTCAGTCAATCAGGATTAATGATCTACTCTGGCCCAAATTCATCTATAATCCTACGTGTCAGAGTTTAAAGTGAAAGTAAGAGACTAGAGTCACATTTTATAGATGAATGAATCAGTCTTCATGAGTAAAGAGAAGAAAAATGGAAATCCAGAAACAAAAAGAATTTACTTAACATGGTTTTATTATTGTCCAATAGCTCAATCCCTCAAATAGAAGATTTTACTGTATTAGAGATTGGTTACCATTGGGAGCAGATCCAGGTTTTGCTTGCATAGTTTGGGGAGCATTCTTTAAGAAGAGAATACAAAAGTACTACTACCTAATCAAGTATGAAGGTGAATATTTATTTAGGTTGAGAAGAGGAATCATAACAATTTACAAAAGTTTAAAAGCTGACCAATACCGTAAACAGAACAAATCCACAAAGAAAACATGTACTTGTTATTAATGAATTGCCCGATATACCTGTACATTACTTTTTTCCCCTTTATAGTTTTTTGGTGTGTATTTTTGGTTCCACTTCAGAATAAAAAGACAATTTAGTCCATAAATTTCAAACTGTGTTTCTCTTCTACTCCAACAAATTTCCATGCTAGACACTGTAAGATACATTCATGTGGCCTGCACCTTCACAATGTGTGAGTGTGCATAATCTTAATTGGAAAGAAGTATTTCTGAAGGACTTTCCTATGCTGAGATCACGGGCAATAACAATTATACATCGATGTGACCAAAAGCCATTTAAGTACGTCCCACAGTACCCAAACTAAATGTATTCCTCACTTAACTTTTCCTTACCAGAGTCTAAAAATGCCACAGCCGTTCCAATGCTACCCTACATGAGAGGACGTGTGATGGAGGGGAATTCAAAGTGGAAATAGACAAAGGTCCTAAGATAAGATAAAATATCCTCATTTTATAGATTTTACGAAAATATACGATTATGTGACCATGGCCTTGGAAAGGCCCTGGGTAAATAAGAGACCCCAAAGCTTAAGCCGCTGACTACCATAGTTATATGACATTCTTCTCTTTTCCCACTTCTAAATAATTTTTCAAAGAATCACTTATTAATGTAAATTTATTAATATATTTTCATGCTACTGGGATTAATGTGTGAAATTTTCTATAATTAACTGTAAATATTTATACTGTGAGTGTGGGAACTACACATGAATAGGAAATGAAATATCTTTAAATCATAAATTTGCAATGAATATTTTAGAGCAGTGTAATTGAATCTTGCTTATAATTACGGTAGACATATAATAATAGCTCTTTTCTTTGAAAAGAGCTATTATTTTTCACCCTCAGAAGAACAGAGGAAAGGAACAAGAAAAAAGTGAAACAGGCCAGCTTTTATCAGGGGAGGCTGACTTCAGAAACAAAATATGTATTGGAGCCATTCGTAGTCAGAATTGATTTCAAAATGAAATTACCATTGGCTTTCAAATGGAAATTTCAGGGAGAAAACGTTAATAAAAATGTAACGGGTATAATGACAACCCTAATGATGATGACGTTGTGTGTGTGTTGTTAGATGAATGATTAGCATAATCTGTGACACTTTTTTTAGTCCATAAAGAGGTAGATGGAAATTGATACTTATAGGATCATAATTGATTCACTCTTCCCTAGCTCATTAAAATGACTTTGCCATTATTTCTCAGTTCTCATCATGTGATAGGGCCATGCACATATGGCGCAGAGAATCAGACTGACAGGAACTTTGTCAGTTCCAATTCTGCTTTCATTATTCACAGGACTAAAGACTCTCTCTATAAAATCAGTTATTTGGCATCTTCTCATTGATTCTGAAAGAGGTTTGTACATGAATATGCATAGGAATCTGTGGCAGGCTGGTGCATTGGTGGCCCCCCAAAAACTATGCCTCTCAATACTAATGCCCTTGTGTAGCTCCCTTCCACAAGGGCTCTGGGCTTGGCTGTGTAACTGGCTGTGGTCAACGGACATTAGCAAATGTGACACAGTAGGGTTTGTTGAGGGCTTGCTCATTCAAGTTGTCCTCTTAGAAAACTCCATTTTGGAACCTAGATATCATAACGTAAGGAAGTCCAGACTATATTGCTAGAGAGAGACACCATGTGGAATGGCCCTGGAGGATGAGACACATGTGAAGAGAGAGGCCAGTTGGAAGAAGACCAGGGTTCCCCAGCCTAGTTTCCAGTTGAACATAGCCGTACGGAGACGTCAGCTGACACTACATGGAATAGAACCACCAGACAACCCACAGAAATGTGAAAAACAGTACATCATTGTGGTTTTAAACCAATGAGTTTTGGTTTGTAAAGCAGCAATAATTAATGGAAACAGGATTATAGAAAGATTTTTTAAACCATCTCACCTGTATAGGAAAATCTGAAAGTGATTTGAATGAGAATTATAGAGACTTATTAAGTTGAATGCCCATAAAAATGACATTTATTTTGCACTTTACATATATAGCATTGTAATTTTAATAGCTAACATTTATTAAGTACTGACTATGTGTTAGTCATTACGCTAAGCAGTTTATATTTATCAGTTTATATTTATTAATTTTTAAAATCTATACAACAACCCTATGGGATAAGCACTGTATTTGTCCCCATGTTACAGATGAGACCTCATTGATGATAAATATTTTACCTAAAGTTTCACAGCTACCATACAGTGTGTGGAAGATACACAAAAGTATTATAAAATGCAGCCTGTACAAGCAATGGAATGTGCAGTCTTTAAAAAGGTCTACACCTATGAAATTACTATGAGATGATACTATTATAATGTATTGAACACGGTGGTGTTAGTTAAAAGATCATAGTATTTTGAATCAGAATGACACAGATTTAAATGGTGGCTCTGCCACCAGCTTTGTGACCTTAAATAATTTATGTAAACTCTAAGCCTTGGTTTCCGTATCTATAAAATAGAGATTAAAAAATATCTCTTTCATGGCTGTTGAGAGTGTAACCTGGGCCGTGGAGCCAGCTTGTACCAACTTCTGCTGATCGTGCTCATGTTTTTCCAGATCATGTTCAGGGACATCATTTGGGCAGCTTAAAATCAGCGTTGGTGGGAGTATTAACACCATGAAAATGTTAAAATCTCATCAGCCAAAGACTTCCAGCCTGTAGTCTGGCAAAATCTGACTTATTGACTGACGCACAGCAAGGGAGTGCAGTCGGAGGAACTGTGCTGGGTCACCTGACCAAGGGGGAGGAGAGGACGGGTCTATAAATGTTGGGTTCCTGCTGGAGGATTCCAAGGAGGGCCTATGGGAGGGGAGATCCATTCTGGGTTGGTTGCTGTTTCTGAGACAGGAATAGAGAACTGGGGATTAACGAGGGGTTGTGTGCCTCCATGAGGGTAGGAAGGTTTAGCAATTGGGAATCCAATTGTGAATAGCAAAGGGCGTCTGGGAGCGTCATTGGTGAGAAAGTAGTGATCACTCATAAAGGGGGCGTTATGACATTTTACACCCACCGAACCTTGGGGTAAGCCATTTGTCCTCTTAACTTTGCAGCTGACTTTGTATGTTTGTCCTTCCAGCCTGATTCACAGCAGGGCTGACTTTTATTTTTCAGTCCACGTTGATTTTTACTCTTACTGTCTCAGAAGGTCTTTCAAAAATCAGCAAACACTACAAATCAGGGCTTTTTATTTTTTCTGGAAACCCAGTTGTTAAACATTTACCAGCATATCACTACTTGCTTGTTCTCATATTTCTGTCCTTCATGGGAGATTCCTCTTTTTTTAAGATTCAGTGAACACAGTCAAGTCCCAAATGTATAACTAATGAAAGTCTAATATCCTCCCTAGGTATTTCTTAGAATCTCCAAGGAATAATTATGTTGCACAAATCCAGCCTATGAATTACTTACCCATTTCAGGGTTTCTCTGAGAATGTGTGAAGATTCTTGTCATAACTTCCTGACTAAAAAATGCTTAATAAAACATTTCTCCTCATAACATAGGAAGCCTTTCCTTCAAGAAAAAAATTCTATTTTTCACTTTAGTTTATAAGATTCTTAAAATCACTGAAAAATCCAGACTTTCTAGCTTCAACAAATTGGCACAGTGACTATATAGGTGAAAATGGGAATGGTTGAGTTATGCTCATTTGATTTTGTCCAGAACTTCTCTAACTGTACAAAGTGAATACAAGTTAGTCTACCTGTATAGGTGATATTGATGTGGAAATGACCATATCCAATGTATTTGTTCAAAGATGCAGATGCAATTGTTAGGCAAAATACAAACATCCACCAAAGAACTTTAGAGCACAATGTTTCAAAATGAAAAATTATTTCTCTTCTTTTCCCCTCAAACATTATACATTTTGGAAGGAAAACAAGTTGTCTCTATAATGGGTAGAAATTAAGGTAAAGAAGAACTATGACTCAGTGGAAGATGCACAGACTGTTGGAGTTGAAAGGGACCTTAAAGATCATCTTAAAATGTTTGGATTACAAACTTGCTTCAGAATCTGAAGCCATGGATCTTCTTCCCAGAAAAAGGTATATGCCCTAGCATGTGCACACATATGTACCACCATCACAGAATTTCAGTGTTCTTTGATCCCTTCAAACCCATTAATATATTCCAATCTAAGGGAAAAATCTGGATCCAGTCTGTCCATTTTCCTTCATTTTATTCATCAAGTTATCAAGCCAAGGTGATGTATAGAAATAGTGGTAGATCTAGGATTACAAGTAATAACACTTGCCTTAATAGGCTGCCACGCATGTCTCCTCTCATCTTCTGCTTTCTCCCCTACCCCATCAGGAGACAGCTAACCTGCTTAGCTTCCAAGTCACGTGACAGGAAATGGGGCTGAATAGGCCATACAGTAGGGTGGTTCAAAGCAGAGGTTTTGGAGTTGGGCAGTCTAGGCTCAAGGCCTGGCTTTGCTTCAGACTTTAGGTACAGTTCAACCTTTCTAACCTTCCATTTAATCATTGTAATGTGGAGAAAATAATTGAATCAAAGAATTATTGTCAAGATTGAGTGAGAATAATACATACAAACTGCTTAGTGCTTGTGTCTTCAAAAGCTGGAGAAACAGACAGGCAGACACAGAGAACCACAACGTACTGGAGCAGAAACCTATGAGCAGAAACCTCCTTGGGACTCAGTGTGGGGTGAGAAAACCTAAATGGTAACTGACGAATTGCTGGAGGCTCAGACAAGTCTGAAATGTACCACCTCCCCGGGGCCAGTCTTAAGGGGCCACGCCCACCTTTTCATGAGATTTTCCTCCAGGAGCTCTACCGGGTTCTCACAGTGAAGATTGGAGAAAAATCCTATTTTGAAACATTTTGAAACACACCAGAGCATTCTGTTCTTCTTAACAATGCCTGCCCTGTGACCTCAATTCTCTGATGCGTCTAAGAAGAATTGCTGATGTTCAGTTTTTTCAGCTTCTTGCTTGTGATGCTGGAGTGGTGACTTCCAAGCTCTTTACGTGCTGCACTGGAAAACGTAAGCCCTTTACAAGTCTTTTGATGGACATGTTTTTAGTTCTCTTGGGTAAATACCTAGAAGTGGAATTGCTTAATGAAGATTTTTAGTGTTCCTTTTTTTGGCAATGCATAATTATGACTATACTTAAGTATTGTATTTCAATTTTTTCTTGAAATCCACCAAATAAATATGAATGTATAATTGGACAATGGTTCTTAAAAAAACTACATTATCGTAGCATATCATTGTTTTGTTGTCAGCTTTGAGATGTGCTGCTAGAAATTGAATATTGAAGAGAGAAGGTCTCACCAAGGAACTTTATTGATTGTTTTTCTTTTTTTATGCTTTATCAAGAAGCCTCTTGTCTGTCCTTGGGTGATAGGCTAGTCATCAGTGAAGGTTGGAATGTATTCCTTTTCCTACCTGCCCCTCCATGCCTATCCTTCTGACAAGGGCAGAGAAGTCTTAGCGTTCTAAGATCTGGGCATTGACTGTGGGAGTTTCAAGTGAGTTACCAGGAGCAGAGACTGGACCCACCTAGCAGCTCAGCCCAGGGCTGATGACCAGGTCAGGGTACCCCACCACGTGGGTATGAGTGCAGCATCTTCCCTAAACACCACATGGGGATATTCCTGGGACCCTGATAAAGCTCTAGGGAATAACTGAGAACTCAGGGGACTGGGGGAGGGCCTCAGTCACCCATGATTTAGGGATAGAATTGGAGCCTATCTTTTTTTTTTTTTTTTTGGTGAGGAAGATTGGCCGTGAGCGAACATCTGCCAATCCTCCTCTTTTTTTTTGCTGAGGAAGACTGGCCCCGGCCTAACATCCACACCCCTCTTCCTCTACTTTATGTGGGATGCCGCCACAGCATGGCATGACAAGCGGTACATCGGTGCACACCCAGGATCCGAACCGGTGAACCCTGGGCCACCGCAGCAGAGCGCACGCACCTAACCGCTTGTGCCACCAGGCCGGCCCCTGGAGCCTATCTTTGTATCCCAAGCTAGTGACAAAGGGCATTTATGCCTGTTACATAACTAGTACTGATAAATGAAACAAATGTAGCAAATTATTTATATTAGAAAAGTTAACATATTAATATTATTCAAGTTATCCTTTTATATCCTTTATATCACTTTTACTTGTTTTTGTTCTACTATTTTTATAACAAGAGTATAGATCTGAGTGTCTTTGGGAATAATTTTGAATGTTAATTAATGGGAACTTTTATATTTTGCAGTTATGTTTATAAAATAATTTAAAATTTTAATGTAAGCAAAAATAAGTATATTCTGGATCATCTGATTGATCATTTATATCTGGGAATGGCCCTGTGATTTCTGTGGAGTGTGCATTTATTTTTATGACTTATGTTTTACCCAGTAACGGCCAAATGACATCACGATGTGCTGTATGGATGAAATTTTCACAGTAGTTTAAATTGGGAAAAGTGACTGGAGAATTGTCTTCTTACGTGTGTGATCGTATCATATTAACATTGCAAAAAATCATATTGTAAAAATCTCTAATTTATTTACCCACCACTTGGAGAATTCTCTTTGTACTAAGAGTAATAATAAATATACAAAAGACTTTTTAATTAAATAGAGATTTTTACTTTTTAGTGTTGAATGTCAGCACTAGGTAATTGATTGATTCATCAAAAAATGATTGATAGTTTGAAAGAAATACACTATTTAAAAATAATAGAGCACAGAGGATTTTTAGGGCAGTGAAAATAATCTGTATGATATCACAATGATGGATATATGTCATTATACATCTGTGTAAACCCATAGAATGTGCAACACCAAAAGTGAACCTTAAGGTAAACTATGGACTTTGGGTGATTATGATGTGTCGTGTAGGTTCATCTTTTCAGTAAAAAATGTACCATTCTGGGGTGTAGTGGTTAAGTGTGCACGCTCCACTGTGGCGGCCTGGGGTTTGGATCCCGGGCGCACACCGATGCACTGCTTGTCAAGCCGTGCTGTGGCAGCGTCCCATATAAAGTAGAGGAAGATGGGCACAGATGTTAGCCCAGGGCCAGTCTCTCTCAGCAAAAAGAGGAGGATTGGCGACAGATGTTAGCTCAGGGCTAATCTTCCTCACACACACACAAAAAAACAAAGTACCATTCAGGTGAGAGAGGTTGATAATGGGGGAGGCTATGAATATGTGGGGGACGAGGTAGATGAGAAATCTCTGTACCTCCCTCTCAGTTTTGTTGTAAACCTAAAACTGGTCTAAAAAAATAAAGTCTTTAAAAAAATTTTAAACTTCCCCCTGCAAAAAATGACAATAATAACTCAAATGAGGGATCATCATGCTTAAAATCAAAAGAATCAAGTTGAGCATTAGTTATCTATTGCTGCATAACAAATTACCACAACCACAGCAGCTTTAAACAACCCACATTTATTATCTAACAGTTTCTGTGGGTCAGGAGTCTGAGCAGGTCTTTGATGTGTCCTCTGCTTAGGGTTTCACAAGGCTTTAGTCAATGCTTCTGCTTGACTATGTCTCATCTGGAGGCTTGACTGGGGAAGAGTTCATTTCCAGGCTCACTCAGGTTGCTTACAGAGTTCATTTACTTGCAGTTGTAAGAGTCACGGCAACTTGTTTCTTTAAAGCCAGCAGTAGAGAGAGAGAGTCTCTGGCAAGATGGAATCCTATATGACATACTGTAACTGTGGTAGTGATGTCCCATCACCTTTGCCGTATTCTTTTGGTTAGAAGAGAGTCACAGGTCCCACACTCAAGGGAAGGGGATTATACAAGGGTGTAATACCAGGAGGTGGGTATCTGAGGCCACCTACAAGTCTGTCCGTCCCACAATAAATGAAGTGTAAAACTTGCAAATAATCTATTAACCCCAACAAGTGTCATTTATGTTCAGCAAAGCAATATCATCTATCATAAAACTAATATAATTAATAAAGTTTTTTTTTGTGTGATGAAGATCAGCCCTGTGCTAACATCTGCCAATCCTCCTCTTTTTTTGCTGAGGAAGACTGGCCCTGGGCTAACATCTGTGCCCATCTTCCTCCACTTTATATGGGACGCTGCCACAGCATGGCTTGCCAAGCGGTGCGTCCGTGTGTGCCCGGGATCCGAACTGGCGAACCCCGGGCCACTGCAGTGGAGTGCGCGCACTTAACCGCTTGCGCCACCGGGCGGGCCCCTAAGATAGTTTTATCACTGGTAATACGTGAGAATTTTTCTTCTTTAAAGAGAGATCTGTGTATTACTTAATCTAACCTGAAGAAACACTGTTTTCTTCAGAAGAAAAAGTTCTGTTACTGGGATGATCTATATAGTTATTCTTTAAATTAGCACCTATATAAAAATATTAGTTTTCTAGGGCTGCTGTAACAAAGTATGAACAAACTTGGTGGCTTAAAACAACAGATTTATTCTTTCAAAGTTCTGGAGGCTAGAAATCTGAAAGCGAGGGCCATGCTCCCTCTGAAGGCTCTAGGGTAGGATCTTTCCTAGATTTTGGTGGTTGCTGGAAATCCTTGGCATCCCTTGGCTTGTAGGGGCATCACTCCAATCTCTGCCTCTGTTGTCACCTGGCATTCTCCCTGTATGTTTCTGTGTGTCTTCTTTTCTTATAAGGACACTGGTCATATTGGATTATAGGGCTGATCTCTACTCCAGTATGACATAAGTTTCACTTAATTACACCTGCAACAACCTTGTTTCCAAATAAGGTCACATTCTGAGGTGCTGAGAAGGATATGAATATTAGGGGGACACTATTCTACTCAGACAACCCCTATAGTTTAGTAGTACTGGCACCACACAGTAGACCATTTCTGAAATAACTCTCAATGATCCCCACCTCCTGCTATTCACCCCTTGTAGGATCCCCTCATCTTTTGTGTGAACTGGATCTAGTGGCTTTCTTCTAACAAATAGAACAGACAAAAGAGGTGTCACTTTGAGATTAGGTTGTAAAAGTCTGTGATTTCCATCTTTCTTGCAGACTCTCCCTTTGGCTCTTCTTACTCGCTTGCTCTGATAAAGCAAGCTGTCATGTGGTGAGCTACCCTACGGAGATGCCTGCATGATAAAGAGCTGAAGACGGCATCTGGCCAACAGTCAGTGAGCAACTGAGGCCCTTAATCCGAGAGCTGGAGAGGACTAAATTCTGCCAACAGCCCCTCTCGAGCTTAGAAATAGTTCCACCACCAGTCATGTTTTAAGGTGACTGCAGACCCAGTTGACAGTTTGATTGCCTTCCAAGATGATCCTCGTGAGAGATCCAGAGCTGAAGGATCCAGCTAAGCTGTGCCTCGATTCCTGATTTGCAGAAATAGTGAGATAATACTGTTGTATGGCACTCAATTTTGGGGTAATTTGTTACACTTCAATAGCTAACTAATAGTCACCATTTCTTCTGTATCATTCTCAACAAATACAATAAAACTTGAGGCTACATTTTACATTTTCTTTTATTTAAAAAAGCCAAGCAAGTACGGTCTAGTGTAGCTTAATATAGCATATCACTAACAGTGTCACTGTAAGCTTTCTATGGATGATTTAATAATAGATGAAATTCTTGCCTGTTTCATGAACTCTGAAGAAATTCCCAGGGATTTGATCATTAAGGTTTAATTAGAGTTGATGGGATTAATTATTATAGTCATATCAACAACGTAATTGTGCTGTGTGTTTGCTTTTAACTGAAGTGCTGGTGTTTTTGTTCTGGACATCTGAAATAAATGGAAATTTATTTCAGTTTGGCCGTTTAGATTAGTTGAGTATTGGGCCAGCCCCATGGCTTAGCGGTTAAGTGCGCGCGCTCCGCTGCTGGCGGCCTGGGTTCGGATCCCGGGTGCGCACCGATGCACCGCTTCTCTGGCCATGCTGAGGCCGCGTCCCACATACAGCAACTAGAAGGATGTGCAGCTATGATATACAACTATCTACTGGGGCTTTGGGGGAAAAATAAATAAATAAATAAAAATTAGATTAGTTGAGTATGGTTTTATTATTGTCTTCTGGTGGTTGGGTTTCTAATGAAACAATTAGCCATTCTACATACCACTCTTCTGTTTCTGTTTATTCTGAAAGAACCAGAAAAGCTAATTTTTTTAGCCAAGAAAAATTTTTTTTCTGTTTTCAATCCAAAGGCTACATAAACCTGCAATATAAAGCCTTGGGAAAAGGAGAATTGGATATAAATGAGTTCCATTTTGATTGTCTTCAATTATTCCATTGATATTAATACCTTTGAATGTAAAGACAATGGTAATGAATCTAGTGGTACACTAGGATGTTGAAAACAATTTTAAAGAAATTTCATTATAATTTTCCATTAATTGAATCATTAAAACTCTGTGCCATCAATTTTCCCTTTAAGTAATAAAGCATTGATTATTTAATTTTGAAAAATTTTAAGCATTTCTTTGGCCAATTAACCCAGATTTTTATAAATAATTTATTCAGAACATCTCTTTAAATAAGTGTCTGTAGCATTATTAGTTGAATTACTTCGTTTAATATTGAACTTGAATAGATTCTCAACCCATGGGTTGAGGTCCAAATATAAATGGACTTAGGAGAAGTCTTGTAGAATTGGGAGGAGAAAACTGAGAATGATTCCTTGAATTTATATGGTGAGTTTTCTTTTAATTCAAAGCATTTTTTAACCTATCTAATCTTTTGTGAGACAGGTATTAATATGCAACTGGTTTATTATTACAACAAATTAATATAAGAACTAGAACTAAACAGCTGACATGACCCAACCCAAAATTGGTTGTGCCCATAATGGCAATTACCACATTTTTTCATCCTATTAGAGCCTTCCCAAGAGCTCCTATGACCTTCAATGTCACATTTCAATTTTATACCCATTGCAACAAAATAAATAAAATGTTGTTCCATTAATATTTATAATTTCTTTGAGACTGAATATTCTAGATATTTTAATTGCAATCAAATGGAAATTTCAGTGACACTACAGAAATAAGCTAATATTATATCCTATAGGTATATTATTTTTATATATAAAAAATAGGCCAATTTTTAATTTTCTGTTAAGTGTAATGCCCAAATAATAGTTATTACCTGTGTTGCTTCTGTAACCAAAGACAGACTAATCTCATTGGCCAAGTTGATTCATATGCCTATTCTCAGAGGTGAAGTGGTTGGGGGACTGGTAAGATGAGACCCACTCCTATCACAAGGACTGAAAGGGGTTAGGGGAGATCCTCCAAAGGAAGGTTGGGCTGCTGTGAGCAGGAGTGGAGAGGCAGTCAGGCAAGAACAATAGATTTCTACTGCAGGGCAGTAGAGGTTTACGTGCCTCTCGTATGAGGAAACAGGAAACGGGGCTGCAGATATAGAAACACAAAGACACTTGCTGAACATGCTGTTAAAGCCTCAGTGTGGGGAGTGGCAGGAAGCTGGCTGTGAGACTGACGACGGGAGAGCGGCTGTTGCGACCGGACAGTTCATCTTAATCAAAGACGAAAGCGAATTCGCCACATCAAGACCACGCATGTCAGTAACACATCTATCAATCGTACAGAAGATGTCACATCCGACTGAAAGCAACTGAAGTTACATTACACCTCTTAAGAAATAAAAGCGGAGGGCGGGTTATTCCATGTTGAAATCACACCCACAATTATTCATTACTTAGATAATAATGACACATTTAGAACTTGTTCAGAGAGCAATTAACAAGCTGACTGTTCAGCCACATCCGAATCTATTTTATATAATGTGAATAAAACTAGTCAAACAGAAAAATTGATTAAGTGGGAAGCTCCTTTCTTCTCAGTTCTGTTATGGTATTTATATGAATAAGTGGCTAAGAGGGTATAAAGCATCTATATAGGAGTGTGTGTGTGTGTGTGTGTGTGTGTGTGTATCCATTATTGGTCTAGTTTTGTGATATATGTACTTCCATAATTAATAAAAACAAATAGAACTAAATATGAGCACAATTATAAATCTCATATATGTAATAGCACACTGAATAGTTGCTAAAGACTTTAAAATTTATAAGGAATGATTCATTTAAGAGAGTCAAGAATAGTTTAATCAGCAGTTTGGATTGGTTGAGTGCCATAAAGAAGCAAAATATATTAAAATAGAGGCTGGCCCGGTGGCGCAGTGGTTAAGTGTGCACTCTCCGCTTCGGTGGCACGGGGTTTGCAGGTTCAGATCCGGGGCGTGCACTGAAGTGTTGCTTGTCAGGCCATGCTGTGGCGGCATCCCATATAAAGTAGAGGAAGATGGGCATGGATGTTAGCCCAAGGCCAATCTTCCTCAGCAAAAAGAGGAGGATTGGCATTGGATGCTAGCTCAGGGCCAGTCTTCCTCACACACACACACACAAAAAATTAAAATAACTTTTTTCCACTATCTTTTGCTTTAATTTTTTTAAAGCAAAAATATTGACTGCAAATATAGAAAACAGCGTCTACTAAAAGACTAGGGGAATTGTGAAATTTGGTACATGTTAATTTCCTGCCAATTTTCAGAATTATGTTCCTGAATTTTAATGGGCACGACAGAACTGGATTTGGTAAGATCAAGGTCTTATAGAAATTTGGAAATCAACAGAAATTTGATAAATGTTGCAGAATATAACAAAATATACGTACAAATATAAAAATTATAATAAAAGGTTAAAAAGCATCTGCTTTCAAAGCAAACCATGGTGAAAAACCTGCACCAACAGATAATTCTTTTCCTGGATCATTTTCTTCAAGAAGCTTGCTGTGATGTTTTGATTTGTTGTGGCAGATTCTTTCCTAAGTTTTTAAATCAAGCTCACTGCACCTCTATTCAAAGTACGTTGATCTGTTACCTACCACGTCCTGGGCATATTACATACATTTCCCAAAGAAGCGAGAAGAATTCAGACCTGCCTAACTCCAAACCCCATTTATAGTTTCTCAATCTGCTGTGATGCCTCACCTGTCACACATGTTGTGGGGTGTCATGGTTGTACCGCCCTGTTCCTGATGATGCTCTGTTCACTCCTCCCTATCATGCATAGGGCCCCCATGGATCACTTTCAGCCACCTGATCTCTGGCCCCCTACATGGTTCCCAAAACTACAACATGAATCATGCTTCCTAATACTGAATCACCCTGGCTCCTTTAGTCTCACAGGAATCAGAAAACCTGTGTTAGTATTTCAGTTCTCTCATACTCGCTATGTGATCTTGGACAAATGGCTTAAGCTGTTAGTGCCTCAATCTTCATTCTTTTAATTCTTTTTTTTTTATTGTGGTAACATTGGTTTATAACATTGTATAAATTTAAGGTGTATATCATTATACTTCTATTTCTGCATAGATTACATTATGTTCACCACCCAAATACTAATTATAATCCATCACCACACATATGTGCTCAATCCTCATTCTTTATTTCTCTCATTCACCCATGAGATTCTCTGACCCCTTCTCCCAGCTTTGTGGAATTTCTGATGATACCAATGAATTTGAACTCATTTTAAATTATCATGTATTTTCTGTCATTTTGTAATTCTTGTGTATTAGGTATGACTTTGCTCTGCAATTCTTGGGGAACAATAGACAACATTCTTTTTTTTTTTTTTTTTACAACTTGAATGTGGATTTGAGCCCCCTACTTTTAGTCTAATATTTTTTTTTGTAGGGGAGTGGTAGACTACTACCTCTCTTTAGGGTTGTGCAAATATTCGAGTGTGTGAAAAACGGAAGACGACCCTGGTCCTTAGTCCATTGTGTTGGTTTTCATTTAATATTCCTTCTATCAAGTGCTGCTGCTGGAAAGAGCTGCTTCTCTACCATTATTCAGGCACTGCTGCTCCAGAAGGACTCAGATGCCTTCACACAGGTTTTCTGTACTGACTTCAGGCTTCGTCACAGAGACTCTTTTCTCTGTGATGAAGAATCTCAGGACTTAGAGGCCAGGCTTCCACAGATGTCCAAAGGCTTTCAGTCCTCCCTAGTATCTGCCATTAGGACCAAGGGTTTGTGAATGTGCACCAGATATGAAAACCATAAAGTCCTCCTGTGCCTTCACTAGTCTCTCAGAAGCTATTCTTTCTTTTCTAGGATAAGCAATTTTCTAAAATTACTCCAAGCACAGCCTTCTTCCCCTCTCCCCACTGGGATTACTCAACCTAGTAACCACAGGTGCTTTGAGTCCCAAACAAAAGCCTAAAAAGGAGTTGTCTCCTGGATGCCAGACAATCTCCGTTTCTGCCTCTGAAACCCAAAGCTGTGAACAAGCCTGAACACTAAAGGAAATGGGAGTACAATGCTGGAAGCCCCTATTTCTAAGGGTCTGGGTAACTGTAATGAAATTAAAGTTGCATTTCCTGTGAGAGTCTCATAGAGGAGTGGGAATAAGACAGAAATTATTATCTCAATAAATTTTCCTGTAACATTGTTCTTCATGTATATTTTAGAAGGGTGTCAACTTAAAAATCTGGAGCAGGGATGGTGAATGCATGACTTTTGCAGCCACTGCTTTCTGTCTCATCTATGGCTGACATAGCTAATTAATCATTTCTACCAATGGTCTACACTTGCTTGTTAATTCTCAACATAATGGGTAAGACAGCCAGTACTAATGAATTTGAATCAGAAATTGAGATTCAAATACGCTTACCATCTGTTCCCTAAAGATTGTATAATGTGGAAAATTCTGGAATGTAACTATGATGCCAATGGGGTGGAGTGGAGTGGAAAGATGAAGGGTGGGGGAGAAGGAGAGAAGATTCAGAGAGGTCATATGGAGCAAGTACTCCATGGGAGCCCACCTTGAACCTGGAATTTGCTCTTTAGCCTTTGTTGTGAGCACCTGTGAATTGTGAGTCCATTCAAGAACAACCAGGTTTTGGGAGACAGATACATTCTAAAGAAACTGATTTATTAATCTCACAAATCACTTGGTTAAAAACGAAATTGCTAGATGAGAAGTCTGGAAAATACATGTTTAGTGGTCTACCTATTCTTTTACTGTAACAGAGACTTCATGTGAAATAAAATTAATATCAGAAAGTTAATAAAAACATTTAAAGAAAATAAAAAAGAGATGGATATTCCTAAAGCACAATGCCTTCAGGATAAGATAGTGTCATGGACCCATCTCTAAAATAGGAACATATGTGATGAACAGACCAGTGAACTAATGTTGTGGATGGCTGGTGTATTAGGGTTCTCTAGAGAAACAGAACCAATGGGTCATATATATAAAAAATAGATTAATGATGAGAAATTGGCTCACATGATCACAGAGGCTGACAAGTCCCAAGATCTGCAGGGTGATCAGCAAGCTGGAGACCCAGGAGAGCTGATGCTGTAGTTCCAGTCTGAGGCTGAGGCTGGCAGGCGTTAGACCCAGGAAGAGCCAATGTTTCAGTTCGAGTCTGAAGGCGGGAAAAAGTTGAAGCCCAGCTTGAAGGCAGTCAGGTAGGAGGAATTGTCTCTTCCCGGGGGAGGGTCATCATTTTTGTTCTCAGGCCTTCAACAGATTGGATGAGCCTGGCCCACCCACACTGGGAAGGGCAATGTGCTTTACTCAGACCAATTTAAATGTTAATCTCACCCCAGAACACTCACAGAAACTCCCAGAATAATGTTTGACCAAATATCTGGGCACCCAGTAGCCCAGTCAATTTGACACATAAAGTTAACCATCACACCTAGGAACTCTGTTTCCTGAAAGGGCTGAACTAGAGACAAAGGAATTTTTACCTTTTGGGTCTAGTTTTTAAAAATGTCATACAGACTGCAGGTTATCTTTTTTTTTTGTATTTATTTTTTTGTTTCCCTGAAAGGATTTTAATAGACTATTAAAATGCTAGATAAAATGCTATTAAAATGCTAGATTCACTAACATTACAATTACAAATGTTATTTCAGTGTGTTACTTATCCAGATAACTAATACTAATTTAATAAAATCATATTCAATTCTAGTTCAGAAGATGACATTATCTAACCTAATTCCAAGAGGCAGCCTATTCAAAGCCTACAAACACCATTGCATTAATCATAGGTTTGCAACTTATTTACTTTATCCCATGTACATCTATCTAATTGATGTTATTTAATGTGTGTCAGAAATCCACACACAGACACTTGTATACACTCATTTAAATCATGCAGTGAATTTTAAAGTAAAATTCCCCTGTAGAATTTTATTTCCATGTATCTGTATTACCCCTTTATGACCATTTTTTCTTTTCCCCAATTTATTTGAATGTCAATTGAAAACTAACTTCAAGTACTTGGTAAGCACGACTAAGATTTTTGGCTCTTTTTCCCCTTTATTTTCTAATGTGAAAGACAAGCAGCTGAGAGAAGACAGAACCAAATTTGGTTGGCGCTGATACAAATTTCAACTATTTATACTCCACAGCTACCAACTAAACTTACTTTTAAGAAAATATTAACAACCTTAGCCACAATCTAAATTTGATTTTATCAGCAAACCTCATAAACTCTGAAATCACAACTAATTATAACAAGAGTTAAATCTAGTTTAGTGGGCATGTGAACTTATAAAATAACAAAAATCACAAGATAACCGTTACTTTTTCCAATTCATTTCTGGAAAATGCATTATAAACACATTGCATTTTCCCACAGGAACCTAAAATTGCAATTGCATTCCTGCTCAGTTACTCACCATCAAATAAGTCAAGATTGTAACTAGCAACATATTATAAAAGCCAAGATAAAATGATAAGCCTACAATAAACTTATTAATCAAATTATTTTATAAGTGCAATAAAATTAGAAAAATGTCTTCCCTGTATTTTTTGAGATTCTACTGAAAAAATTCTACTCAACTTTAAAATGTTGGTAAGTCATTTAAAATTTAAAACACACACACACACCACACTAGAGTGGTCAAAGGAAACATATATACAACCCTATTGGGTATCATTTTGTAACTTTCCTTGCAGTTCAAGCTTCGACTTGAAAAAACAAACTGATACTGAACAAAGTTAAATAACTTGTCGAACATTACACAGCAAGTCAGAGTAAGAGTTGGGACTAAAATTCAGTCCTTCTAAATTTAGCTAATGTTCCTTCTATGTCAGGAAGGGAACACTTGGAGATGCACTTTAAAAAATGGGTAAGACTGTGAGAAGAGAGGGCGTTCTGGGCTGAAGGAACCCCCAGAGCAGGGCCTCACGTATCGTGCAATCAGTGAAACCAGGCGATTTCTGAAATGTGGCAGGAAAATGAACTTGAGCTTATGAATGAGCAGAACCAACCATTCATTTGCTTTCCACAGGCGGTGCTGCAGAAGAGGAGCAAGACAGGTTAAGGGCGATGAATTATGACCGCTGCTCACGACTCCTGCTGCGTGGTCTTTGTAATTCATTTATTCAAATGCATTTGTTTAATAGCTGCTACATTCTACATACTGTGGGGAATATCAATGTAAAGACATGTTTTCTGACATTCAGAAATGGAAAAAACATAAAAAGTAAAGTTAACACACATTTGATATAGATAGAATCAAGATGCTAACTACAACAGCAACAAAACAGTTTACCAGTAATGTTGATCGCCTTCTTAGAATGTAGCTGGGCTTTCGGGACTGATTGGAATGGGGCAGGCAGCTTAAAAACTGTCTGGTGAAGTTTTACTGCTGGCTTGTTTCTGATCAATTTCCTTGTAGCAAGTAGAGACATTTTAAATTATGCTGTTAACCTTACTGTATGCTTGATATTATGTTTGTCGATTTAAAATTTAGACAGTGCAGCATTTAAACACTTAAAGGCATCACTGAGCACTTCAGTCATGGTGGGTGGAAGAGAGTTCCCATCTTACTCTTCTTCTCTTTGTTCTATCATTAGGCCTCTTCTCTACACTCACTTCAACCATGATGGACAGCTTTGAAAGGGAAATATTCAAAGAAGATTTGTTCAAGGGGAGACAGGCAGCCCCCCTAAGTCATATACAAACCGTGGCACAACACAGGACTTTCTTTAGCATAGCTGAGAGGTCTTCCTGCTGCTTTTCTTTTCCTCCCGAGCCTGGAGAAGATTTGTTAGACCTACCTTCTCTGGAAACCATAGACTAGACTAATTAGGTAAAGGTGATGGGAAATGAAGTTCAGGCATCAATTAGGCAGACTTGAATAAGCAAAGTCTTGATTGTATTGGACAAAAAAGAAAATTGTGTCTGGTACTGTTTCCCAGTTGACAATTAAAATTATTCACTATATTTCACTAATATTCACTAAATATTTTCCACTATATCTTCCAAACACCCTCTATTTTTAACAAGAGGAATTTTTCTTTTTCTATTTTTAACAGGCTTTTCTACTATAATAGACCCTACTTCATAATTACTGAGTTTGTGCTACTATCTATTCATGTATTGGTTTTAGATAAACATAGACATACAGTAATTATCTTTTTTTAGGTAAATGACTAATAGTTCCATTTATGTTTTCTGATATATGAGAAATGTTGATTTTCTCTGATGCAAATCCTAGGTTTGCATGTGAATTGACCACATGCCGTATCCTTTTGTACATACGTAATACTGAAGTGTCCTCATTAGATGATCTTTTCTCTGTCTGGGATTAATATAACATAGTGATTTGAATCCTGGCTCTGCCTCTTGCTAGCTGTGACCTTAGGCCAGTTACTTAACATCCACGTGCCTCAATTTCTCCAATTAAAAATGGGGATGATATGTGCAACTATGACATCCAACTATCTACTGGGGCTTTGGGGAAAAAAAGGAGGAGGATTGGCAATAGATGTTAGCTGAGAGCTGGTCTTCCTCAGCAAAAAGAGGAGGATTAGCATGGATTTTAGCTCAGGGCTGATCTTCCTCACACACACAAAAAAAATGGGGATGATAGTAATAACAATTTCTCATAAATTTTTATAGGAATTAAGTGAGTTAACATTATAAAACATCTAAACAGTGCCAGACACATAAGTGCCATATGCATATTTGTTAAATAAATAAAATACTTTTCCCTATTTTACATGTATATGCAAATACTTTTCTAACTCCAAATTTCTTTTCAACTAATAGACTATTTACCTTCTTTTCCTTCTCTTCTTCCCACTATTCTCATATTAGGCTTTAGAGGAGAATAAAATAAGAAATTACCTGGAAAGATTAGCCTGTGTGTGCCACCTTTTCAAACCTGAAAATACAGATCGTATCAGCATACTTTGGAAGTATGTAACAGAAAATTCAGTTCAATCCCACTAGTTTAAATTGGCTCACAACGTAACATAGAAAGGCAGGATGGGTTTCAGGGCTGGCTTAACACCATGAGTACAACTCCTTTTCTTTGCAGTTTCCTTGGTTTTGTTCCTTCTAGAGTGATGGGATTTCCTTAGGCTGATTTGCCTCTTGGTGGTAAAATGCCTTTTAGAGGTTCTAGGCTCCATATAATGGAGAAGATGCAAGTACTCTATTTTGCTTCTAAAAGCTAAGAAGCTTCTTATCAGAAACATCCAGAAAACCCTCCTTCATGACTCATTGGTCCTTATTAGGTTACAAGCTAATTCCTGAACCAATTTTTGAGGCTAGGGGACTACCACAAACTAATTGGATTAGCTGAACCAATCTCTAGCATGGGGAATGGAATTACTTTTAGATAAGTAAG
Organism: Diceros bicornis minor; assembly: GCF_020826845.1. Classification (NCBI taxonomy): domain Eukaryota; kingdom Metazoa; phylum Chordata; class Mammalia; order Perissodactyla; family Rhinocerotidae; genus Diceros; species Diceros bicornis. Next base: position 102,979 of record NW_026691114.1, on the reverse strand, counting down.
GCCCAACTCTGGTGCCGGGATCCATCAAATTTCTTTTCAAAACATTGGTAATTGGGGCCGGCCCTGTGGCGTGGTGGTTAGGTGCACACACTCTGCTGCTGGCGGCCTGGATTCAGATCCCTGGCGAGCACGGACACACCGCTTGTCAGGCCATGCTGTGGCGGCATCCCATATAAAGAGGAGGAAGATGGGCACAGATGTTAGCTCAGGGCTGGTCTTCCTCAGCAAAAGAGGAGGATTGGCATGGATGTTAGCTCAGGGCTGTCCTTCCTCAGACACACACAAACACAAGAAATAAATAAGTAAATAAATAAATAAATAAATTTAAAAACATTGGTGATGGTGCGAGGAGTAGATGCCTAAGCAAGAGTGGGATCGTGTTAGAAAAGAGGAAGGAGGAACAGATGCCGTGTAGACAACCATGGTGTCTACTACACAGGTTATGTTCTCTAGAGGAGGAGATTAGAAATGCATCAGTGTCAGTAACAGATGTTGAAAGGCGGAAACAGTTGTGGCTAGTGCACCTTCAAATTCCATCAAGTGGTCTTTTAACTTATACACATCTTTTTTGGGATTTGGTTATTAAGAACCAGGCATAATCAAGACAACATAATTAACCTTGTCTGTCCATGGTGCTGACTTTGGCATCAGAGCTACACAAATCTAACTGTAGTTTCTGGGTTTATTTTTTCAAAAAATTTAATCACAGTTTTGAGTGTTTTTATTTTAAAATAATTTTAAACTTGTAGAAAATTTGCAAGAATAGTACAATGAACTTTTTTTCTCTGAACCATTTGAAAGCAAGTTACTGACATAATGCCCATTACGCTCCAATACTTAATGTGTAATTGCAAAAGCAAGGACATGCTCCCACCTAAATACCATATAATCATCAAAATCAGGAAATTAACATTGCTACATTACTTCTAGATGGTTGCCTACCCCCTCATGTTTTGGCAGTTGTCCCAATAATATGCTTTATAGCAAAAAGATCCAGTCAAGGACCACATGTTGCATTTAATTGTCATTTCTTTTTAATCTCCTTCAATCTTGAATCTCAGTCATCCTTGACTTTCATGACTTTTACAGGCCAATTATTTGGTAGAATACTCCTCAATTTGGGTAGGTCTGATGTTTCCTTAGATTCAGATTATGTTATGTGGCAGGAATATCGCAGAAACACAGAAGCGATGGTGTGTTCTTTTTATTGCATCCTATCAGGTGGTCTATGATTTTAATTTGTTCCATCATTGGTGATATTCAGTTTGAATCCTTGATTGAGGTGGTCTCTATAAGGTTTGTCCATTCAAAAGTTACTCGATTCTCTTTATAATTAATAAGTATTTGGGGAGAGTTTCTATGCAGAGGGTATAGACTTCAGGGCTAGCTTAATGCCATAATTATCTTTTTCTTTTTGCAATTTCTTTGGTTCTTTTAATATGTAAATATCTTATTCTTTGTCAAACTTTCACCCATTAATTTTAGTATCCATTGATATATTTTGGCTGAATTAATGGTATTATTATGATAATGGTTGCTAAATATTTGATTTTTCTGATTTAAGCATTCCTTCTATATTTACTAGTTTCCATTATAGTATAGGATTCTCTTCTCCTTATTTATTTATTTATTTTTATTTATATGGATTCACAAACTCCTATTTTATAAAATGGGCTGTAATTTGTTATTATTTATTTTGATGCTCGCATTGTTCTTGATTTGGTCAGTGGAAGTTCCTTTATATTGGCTTCTGTGTCAGTTTGACGTGTCCTTTTCATTCACTGAGTACTTTATTACTTTCTGGCTCAAAAAGATGTTCCAGACTCATCTTGTACTTTCCCAACTCCAGCCCCAGAATCAGACATTTCTCTAATGGGAGCTGCTTCTTTTAATGGAGAATGGTTTTAGAAACCAAGATTTGATTGCTAGATGTGCTCATTGTTATTGGGGTATCACTGTTCCTGGGATCTTTCAGTAGTCAGAGTAGAGAAAATATTTAAGTACAAACCAATATTTTGTTTCTCAATTCAGCATACCCCAAATCTAATTTTAGCTTTGTTAGAAGGATAATTCTCTTAATCATCTAGAGGATATTGGAATAACACACAAAATGCTTCCATGAAATGTCCAACTATTATTTTCTTTTTTCTTTTTTTTTTTTTGGTGAGGAAGATTAGTCCTGAGCTAACATCAGTTGCCAATCCTCTTCTTTTTGCTGAGGAAGATTGGCCCTGGGCTAACATCTGTGCCCATCTTCCTCTACTTTATATGGGATGCCACCACAACATGGCTTGATAAGCTGTGCATAGGTCCGCCCCTGGGATTCGAACCTGTGAACCCTGGGCTGCTGAAGCAGAGCGTACAAACTTAACCACTACACCACTGGGCCAGCCCCAACTACTATTATTTTCTAATGGCTGCTATAACAAATTACCAGAAAGTTGGTGGTTTAAATAACGCAAATGTATTCTCTTACAGTTATGGAATCCAGAAGTACAAATCACTGGGCTAAGTCGAGATGTCGGCAGGGCTGATTCCTTCTGGAGGCTGTGGGGGGAGAATCTGTTTCCCTTTTCTAGAGGCCACCTGTATTCTTTGGCTCGTGGCCCATTCCTCCATCTTCAAAGCTCATGCCTCTAATCTCTGCTTCCCTCTTCCAGTCTCTGCGTCTGGCTTTCTCTCTTTCTGCTCTGACTCCTCCTGCTTCACTCTTATTGGGACCCTTGTGAATGCATTGGGCCTACCCAGATAATCGCCTCATCTCAAAATTCTTAATTTAATCACACCCACAAAGTTCCTTTTACCACGTAGGGTGGCATATTCACAAGTTCCAGGAATTAGGACATGAACGTCTTTGGAACCACTACCACACCAAAACTCAGCTAATCAGTTTCAACTTTCTAACTACTTGTGTATAATAAATTTCACTTTTGAATTGCATTAATCAGGACACTTTCATTTGCAAGTGTTATTAAAAAAAAACTCAATTTGGCTTAGACAAAAAAAGGGGCTTTATTGGTTCCCCTAAATGAAAGTCGCAGGGCTATGTTCCATAGACCCTGTTGTATCCAAGGGGTCAAAGATGTTGACAGGAATTTTTCTCTCCATCTTGCAGCTCTGCTTTCTTTTGTGTTTATTCTCAGCCCGGCTCTCATCTTCTATGGGCAGGATGGCCTCTAGTAGCTCCTGGATTTATTCTTCCATTTTGGAACTCCAGGACATAGACAGATTTTTCCCCCATAGTGTCAATAAAATCTAGTTAGTGAGTTTCATTGATCCAATTTTAATGGGACTCTGTAAATCAAAATGTTACCTGCTCTTACTGAAACTGCAACCATTTCGTATATTTTTAGTTTATTTACCACTTGATATATTATTAGCTTATTTGTTTATTTAAGGTTTGTCTCAACTTCTCCTCTTTTGCTCTATCCCCCTCCTTCTTTTTTCCTTCCCTTCTTTTTCAATATTCTCCTAATTTCAAAAAGAATCAGATAGTATACCTATATAATTTTTGTTGTTTTTTAAGTTTCTCTTTTAACATTTTTTACTTGTTTTTGGAGATAAAAATAATTTAGCAATAAAATATGATTGTAAGGTTTATTGCAGTTGATAATTTAATTATTTAATAATGACTTATTAATTAACTAATTTAATTGTTAATTATTAAATTTAATAAATTAGTTTTTGTTAAAATTATTTTTATAATAATGCATTTAAGTAAATTGTTTAAAAAGTCCATTTCTTATCGTGTGTTAGTGAACCCTGAGGTAAGAAAAAAATGCATGGTTGCTAAAGATATTTAGAAATAAAAATATATGAAAAATATGTTTATATTAAAGAGGTTAAAAGCATCATATGCTGTTAGCAGTTTCTGTGGTGTTGATTTCTTTGGTTTTTATGTTGCTGTTTTCTTTTGTTTCTATAATTGAAATATTTATGAAGTGTAAATAGATTTGGGCCACCTGCTGATTTGAATAAATTAGATATGGTATCTTTACTTCTAGCTCTTTTTCAGGATTTTCTAGTATCAAATATCCTATTTTTTTAAAAAATAATTTTATGTATTTATTTTTCCCCCAAAGCCCCAGTAGATAGTTGTATGTCACAGCTGCACATCCTTCTAGTTGCTGTATGTGGGACGCGGCCTCAGCATGGCCGGAGAAGCGGTGCGTCGGTGTGTGCCCAGGATCCGAACCCGGGCGGCCAGCAGCAGAGTGTGTGCACTTAACCGCTAAGCCACGGGGCTGGCCCCTCAAATATCCTATTTATTTTCAGGAATAAGCACATGTCAAATTCAAACAAACCCAAGCTTATGTGAGTAATAAAACACACATTTTTAAAACTCAACTTTTCATAAAGTAAGCTTTCTTAACCTCTTCTAATATTCTTTTTTTTTTTAAATTTCAAAATCTGTATTGAACTTTTAATTGGAACCACACCTTTTAAGTGTTTTAATGCTTCTTTAATCAGAATCTTTACTCCTTTGAGGGAGAGGGAAAGAGAAATGGACACATAGATGGAGCTTAATCAGTACCTTTAGACTCATTGATATTCACGTTATAAAGCTGAAGTCTGTTACTTAACAATGCCTCTTTAATTGAAAATCCATAATAAGAACTTGCCTTTTTCCTATTGTGGATATCCAATTGTTATTTGACAGACTATGACTGTCATAGTTGATGCATTGTAGTCTACAGATGCTATTATATTTTGCCTAATAAAAATAACACTTTTCTTTTGGTTTAGTGTAGAATTATTATATTGAAATAGTGGGACACAAAGGGAGTGTGCAATCACGAGGCAACTTAATTTTCATCTCGCATTATTCTATACTACTTTTTCTATGGGGCCAATTCACCTCTTGCTCCATGGATAAACTTACAGCTGGTTTCATAACTTTTCAGGTTACTTTTTGGTCCTGCAGACAATCTCAGGTCATTCAAATATTTATTTGCATGAAATAGAATTTTTAAGTTCATTGAAGTTAAAGATTCTCCCCTTCTTTAGATTGGCCACCAGCTGTGGAAAGAGGGGCCTAGTTAGCTTCTTTATTTCTCTACAGAGTGCTTCTCCTCCTTCCCCACTCTTGAGGTTGCCTCTCACTCTTTTTCTAGAGTTGAAAGAGGTGTGGGGAAGGCAGATATATTTATGGACACTACTTGTCTGGCACTGATTTGTGTTGGTTTCCTCTGGCCATGGCAGATGTGTAAAGTCAACTTTTACTGGCAGAAGTGTTCTGTGTGCCCTTTGGAGAGCACTGCACCTTCCCTCCTCCATCATTGGAGATACTGCACCTACCTTTCCCTGATGCTGAGGAATACATTTTCTGGCTGACTGTATAGTTCCTCCTTTAGTTCTTAGGAATTCAGAGGGTTTACTCCCTGCTGGATTATCTCATGTAGGAAAGCAATCTTCTTGAGCAGGACAACACCCAGGCCAATCGTCTCTTGTGTCAGGAACACATCGACTACAATGGAACAATCTCTCTTGATTCAGTCTTCAGAGAGATAGGCCAGCCATGGTCAGCCACCAGGCCAGGCAGATTTATCAGGCGTGAGTCTGATGTCAGGCAGGTGTGATCTCCAAATTCCAGAGCAAATATCTCAAGCTTTCTGACTACACCATCAATGCCCCTCTCCACAGGCTTCAGGGTGGTGTTAGTGCATGCATAGTGGTCCACAGCAACCTCCTTCCTCCTCCTAATCTCTTCTAATCTTTGCCTTCCCTTTTCTCTTCAATCTCATGTTTTTTTTGGCTGGAGGTGACAGATTGGCTAAGGGGTCTGTGTGACCCCACATGATCCTGGGATGGGGGAGCAAAACAGTTTCTCAGATGCCTTATTTGCATATCCAAATCCTGCTTAGGATTTGATCCTGCTTTAACCTCCCTTTGGAATGTAGGACTGGTGCCATCTATTCTCCAAATCTGAGTTATCGAGTGCTATTTAAATCCCGTCACATTCAAAGAGTCACTTACTAGTTACGAACATGATCCATTGCATTTTCCTGTTCAGGGGCCAGTTATTTGACAGCTGAAATGTGATGTGGGAAAATCTAAGTTATGATCAGGTTTTTTCTGCCTATTTGACTACTGAGTATTAAATTTTGTTTGTTTGTTTGTTTGTTTTGTTTTGCTGAGGAAGATTAGCCCTGAGCGAACATCTGTTGCCAAGCCTCCTATTTTTGCTGAGGAAGATTGGCCCTGAGCTAACATCTGTGCCCATCTTCTTCCCTTTTCTATGTGGGATGCCGCCACAGCCTGGCTTGATAAGTGGTGAGTAGGTCCGCACTCGGGATCTGAACCCATGAACCCCGGGGCTGCTGAAGCGGAGTACGGGAACTTAACTCACCACCAGGCTGGCCCTCGGACTATTAAATTTTTGTTGCTCCAGTTCCTTCATTCATAATATTCCTACTTATCTCCTGGTGAGATTACAACAATTATAGTAGTGTAAAGTGCCTGGAACTAATGTGGGGGAATCTAGTAGTTATCTGACATACATCCCATCATTTTTCTGCCAGGCAGCTATTATACAAGTGCTAACAAGTGATAATAATCTGTATCTTGTCAATGGAGAAATTGAGGCTAAAATGAATACTATTTTGGAATAACAGTGTATTAAACTTGGAATTTGGTTCTTAGAGCACTTACTTTCCAAAGTAGCTACAAAAGATCTGTAGGAGAAGAGAAAGAATAGCTTCATCCTCGAGTAAATATTTTTTACATCAAGTAGTCTGCTCGAATTTTAAGGCATTTGCAAAATAAGTGCTTTTGATCAAGTTCATTCTGCTCAACAATTAGCCTTATTGGTACTGTAGTTTCATTCATCAACAGTTTGTAAATAACAACAAAAACAGCTTGTTTAAAAAATCTTAAAATGCACAATTGTTAGCAATATTTATCAATGGACTACTAGGAAGCTGCAAAGAAAAATTGTCATTTTAACCATTACTTGAGTGAAAGGGGCAAATAGAATTATCGATGTACACTTGACTCCAAGATCAAGATAATCGCTTTTAAAAAAAAATACCTAGGTTAGTATGTTGTGAAATTTGTACATTATTTCTAGAATTTGTCATTTTGTATCAAACATTTACATCTGTATACCTTTTAAGTGAGCCATTGTACCTGTAGAAATTTTTCCTTAAAAAAATAGTCAGATAAGTATGATGTGTGTGTGTGAGTTATTGCATTATTTTTTTAGTATAAAAAACCAGAAGGCTAAATGTCCATGGCTAGAGATTGAATAATAACCAGATTTATGATATGATAAATATATATAATACAATATTATACAACCACTAAAAAGTGATGTATATCTTTATTTATTCACACTTAAATTGCTTCTCAATATATTGTTAATTGGGGAAATGTCTACAATGGATGTGGATAATATTATTCCATTATTGTAAAAAATAATATGAATATTTTTATACATACCTAGAAAATTCTGGAAGCATATACACTTAAATTTTTTAGTGGTTGCTTCTGAGTGGTGGAGTTCATCTACATATATATTTCTTTAATTGGGACTGAGCATTATGCTAGAAACTGGGGATACAGTGTAGAAAAAGAGGAAATTGTTGCTCTCAGAGTTTATATTCTAGATACTAAACCGAATAAAAGTAAACTAATTAAAATTATTACAGACTGAGGCAGAGAGTATTTTATATAGGCAATAGCTGTATCTTATAAATTTTGATATGTTGTATTTTAATTATATCACAATATTTTATTATTTCTCTTTTGATGTATTCAGAACTGTGAGATATTGAGAACTGTGCTATTTAGTTTCCAAGTATTTGGGGATTTCCAGATATCTTTCTGTTATTGAATTCAAATTGAATTCCACTGTGGTCATAGAATATACTTTCTATAACTTGATTCACAGCTTTTTAAAATGATAAGTAGTAGATGGGAATTAATCCTATTGATTCAGCCTATTTTCTTCTTAAAACCTTCCCTAACTCTTCTGGCCTTCTTGCCAGCTTGCTTTCTTCTCTTAAATCATCAACAAATGTTTATTCTTTTCCCAGTGTTCATTCACCCAAGTAAATGGCTATATGTCTGTTATGAGAGGTTCGGGGATTCGATCGGAGACGTAAAAGACACTTTCCACTCCAAACAAATGGACCGAAGGTATATTTTATTATATAGAGGATAGTAAAGGTGACAGTCTGCAAACAGATCTAAATAGGTCAAATATTAAGAGGGAAAAAACATCAGCCCGACTGGAAAGGGAAAACACCCACATCGGCTGAAGAGAAATGACACAAATCAACCAGAAAGAGAAACACCAGGTTGACCGAAAAGAGAACACATCAAATCAATTACTTCACATCAAATCAATTACTTCACATCAAATCAGTTACTCACAACATCCACGCCCCACTGCCGGGAGAGTCCTGTCAATCGACGCGGCTGGGCAAGGATCACACGTCCTGGGCAAGGTGTCCCTTCCACAGGTGGAACTCTCACTAGGGCTCAGTTTCCAGCAGTTTTTATACCATCAGTAATTTTCAGAGTAAGCAATTACAGAGTTTGCAGAGCAAGCATTTAGTGTTTCCATGCACAAAATGGTTATCAGTGGCGTACGTGCACTGAGCCCCCTGGCTAACGTCCCAGCCCAGTAGTTGTGTACGTGCATTGTTCTCTTTGGTTATCGTCCCAGCCCGGCATAGATGGCCAGTCCATCCCGTGCTACGACGCTCCAAGAGCCTTGAAATGTTACAACCTGCAACTCCCTCTGTGAGAGAAGGGCCGGTTCCCACCATGCAGAAAGCAGCTTTGTATTTCTTTTTGTGCTGGTGGCTGTAGGTCAATGGAGCGGCCAAACATGGCTGTACTCATGTCAAGACATATTCGGCCGTGGCCGTCTCCATTAACCATAAGACACCATATGCACAGACAATGAACTTCGTACACAAGTACATAAGGCACATCCAAGAATCCAAAATCCAATGACTACAATAATTATAAAACTATCTCGCAATAAAGGACCCAAACCCCAAGGTAACCAATCAAACAACCCCTTAGAATATGAAATGTTATTAACTTGATCTTGCAAATCATGTACAGTATCAAAGATAACATTAGATAAGGTAACACTTAGGCCTAACAAACCAGCTTGTAGAAGTCCAGATCAGCCCCCATCACAGAGGGTAGCAGAAGGCAGGGTAATAGAGAAATTATCTTATATTGCGAAGTTGCTTGTTGTTTCTGAGACCAAATTTTTCGGCCATTTGTAGTCCAGGTTATAGGCCCCACTGGTGTAGAGCAGTTGGTCTAACAGTGCAGGGTCAAAGGTTGTCCTACAGAGGCAACTAATGCCTCTGTGTGTAGGTCTGCAGCAGACATGGAGGTGCAGCACAGCATAGCGAACACAGCAGGAGTATCTATTCACGCAAAGAAACAGAATTTTTAGGAACATGATATAACTGTTCGTTTCCTGGATACATAACTATGAGTGTTGCAGTGGGCCCTTGGGCCACTACTTCTGCGGCACGGGGAGCCACATTGGGTGGATGTGTCACCCACATCTTTGCTTCAGGTTTCCATCCATCTGTAGACCCAAATCCTTGCATTCCTCTTTTAGTTAATTCACTTGGAGGTTGTCCTTGTGACACATTTGGAGTCAGGAGGGGAAGCACCAATAATTGTCCCACTCGTTCCCCAGACTCGACAGTTAGTACTGTGTCACTACCATTATATAATATAAATTTTATTTCTCCCTGGTAATCTGGATCAATGACTCCTCCCAGTACATCAATACCTTTTGCTGCCAGTCCAGAGTGTCCTTTTAACAAACCAAAGGTATTTTTGGGAAATTGTACCCCTATCCCGGTAGGGACTATAGACTGCTTCTTAGGGGGCAGTTGAATAGAATGAACAGTAGATAAATCCAATCCAGCCGCTTCGCCGTGGCACGAAAAGGCGGTTTAGCAGACTGAGTCAGGGGCCAATAGGTTAAGGTCATAAGCTCATGGGTGGCGGCTGCCACTTCTGTAATCTTTGTTGGTAACAACCTTGACAGAGGAGTCTCATTAGGGCCTAGTGGCCTGTTATTTAACATATTTAGAGCAGTACTTAGATGGTTGTGCCACCCATTTAATGAGCCATGACCAAGTTTCCTCAATTGTTGTTTAAGCAATCCATTCATTTGTTCTATGAGGCCTGCAGCTTGGGGGTAATAAGGTATATGATAAATCCATTCTATATAATTTTCCTTGGTATAGGTTTGAATCAACTTACCTGTAAAGTGGGAACCGTTGTCACTCTGAATTTGTCTTGGTGTTCCATAATATAACTTAATTGTATCTAATAATTTTATGGCACTCTGTTGGGTGGCCACTTTAGCTGGTATAGCCAATAAATAACCAGAATATGTATCAACAGCAGTGCAGGCATAAGTATATCCACAAGAATTTGGCAATGGTCCAATAAAATCTATTTGCCAGGTATGAGTGGGAAATAATCTCTTTTGGATATGACCTTGGTAGGGGTGTGGAACTCCCCATTTATTTAACTGTTGGCATAACTGACATTGTTTTACTGCAGTGGCAGTAAAACATCATGGGTGACAAGGATTCCCCTTTGTTGTGCCCACCTGTATGAAGTTTGTTCTCCCAAGTGTCCACTCTTTTCGTGGACCTATTGTGCTAAGCCTGGGTTGTGCGTTGCATGACTTTGCACCAGCTGATCAGCATAAGAGTTATACTTCTGTTCTGTAGAAATTAAAGAACTGTGAGCATCAACATGAAATACAGTAACAATTGTATTTTGGCATCATAATCATATGTCTTTTTTGTAATTTCTTTTTTAAGTTAAAAAAACTTTAATTTTGGCAGAAGTTTATCAAAAATATCAAAAGATTTTAAAACACTTGGTCAAATAGGAAACAATGCCTAGTTATTTATTTAATCAAGTTGACAACAGAAACAGTTAAAGGCAAACAGAGTTAAAACAGTCAAAAAACAAAAACAAAAACCTTAAGGGAGAGACTTCAGTCCTTTTGAACATAGAAAATTATTTTAACAAAACATAGGTGTTTTGTCTTTTACATAGACTTACTCAAAAGAACACCTTTTAATCTCTATATAAAGAGCACACTAAAAGTTTAAGAAAATTACCTTTATAAGAGAGAAAGCCAAATTTTAATTTTTTATCAGCTTACTTTAGCCAACTTGATCATGTGCAAAACTCCTCAGGGCTTTACTTTTACAAACCTTCTGTCACTTATTTTTTACATTTAGAATTTGTCCTACGCCTTTTTTCTTTTCTTAGTACTTTAGGACAAATTTATTTTTCTTAACAAAACAAACATAAATATCTTTATTCTTTATACCTTCTTTATGGACAACATACCTTTTGCTTTTTTTTGTATACAGACTTTCCAGAAATGTGTACTTTCTCATAGAAAATTCCTCAACATGCACATAACATGTTTATCAATAAATGTAAGCATCTTTCAGTTTTTCTGAGATAAGAAACCAAAGGCAGACAAATCTATGCTTAGTAACCAATTTTTAATGTTTTATCTTATGTGGGAATGACCAGAGACTCAATAAATTTTTATCAACTTAATTTAGCAAAACTCTAAAGCTTCAAGTTACCAAAAAGATTTTGGAAGCTGTTTTTGAAATAACTTTGTCTTTTAGAAGTCTCTGTGTATTAATTAAAGATTGTATTTCATCGTGAGAGGTTTTGAATCCTCTCTTTTAAGAGTGACCCTTAAGGTGAACTCATCTGAAACAGATTCTCCAGAATAGCCATCCCAATTTCAAATTACTTCAAAAGTTTACTTATTTTCACTTGCTTAATTTCAGATCAGAAATTCCGGGGGAGTTGAAGCGGGGAAGCTCAGCAAGAGAGGGGAGGGGAGCAGCAGATTCAGCTTAGGCTGCTGGCATGTTTAATTGCTTCATTATTTTCTCTTAAAGAGGCAATACAGTATTCCTGATTTTATTTAGAAACCTCAAAAGATTAAAATAGGCTTCCCACTAGTGGTTTAACATTTTAGCTGGCTTTTTCTAATTGCATAAGCAAATACATCAGTTTTGGTAAATTGAAATTGCCCCATTTTGGCCACTTTTCCTCTCTGGAGTCTATGGAATATTGTGGCAATGTGGTGCTACAATAAAAAACCTATCTTCTTGGATATGGGCTCCTAGCTGAATGTAGCCCATTTAGCCAAGAGGTGGCCCAGAGGGCTCTCCTTGGGGACAGATGGAACATCCCCCCTTCAAAATTACAAACATACAGAACAGACAGTTAAATGGGATCCCAAACAGAACAGATAGATGCATCTAACAGATTCCGGGTAAAAGTCCTACAATTATTCCCACTCCAGTAGGGATAGCCCTGCCTCTTAAAGAGACAGGAGTCCAGATGGAGGGGAAGGGAGTTGTTGGTGTAAGCAAAAACAAACAAATAGGCAAACAAACAAATAATTCTAGAGCCTGTTTCCCTGTCATAAGAAAAATGTGCCCAGGGTCAGCGGTGCCAGGTCAGATGGAAAGCACTGGGAGCAGTCCCTAGGGCAAATCACCTAGGCAGCTGCTGGACTGTTTCCCAGGACATCCCACCCAGCCCAGGCCCACCGAGCCATGGACAAAGAGCCTCCCGGCTGGCTCGCCAAATTATTATTGGATACTCATTTAGGCTCACTATTTGTCACTTAAGAGGGGCCGAATAAAACTAGAATGCCAGGCTCACGGCAAGGAAAGAGTTTATTTTGGGTGACATCAGCCGGGACTGTAAATTTGAAACTTCTTTTTTCAAGAGTACATTCTCCCTTGTATTTTATCCCTATCGTCCATAGCCCGACGATAAGCAGTCAATAAACATTAACCTCGCCGTGCCAGAAAAGAAACATTATCTCTTTTTTCCTGCTGTCTGCAAAGTTTTGGTCACATCCAATGATTCATATCTTGCAGACGAACATCCCAAGTTTCACATAATCCTGACCTGTGAGCCCACTCCCCAGCCAGAGTGCAAGAGGGAGGGTCCTCCCATCCTGGAATTTCTTCCACCTTGGCTTCAGTTAACTTTTGTTTGAATAGGAAAGGCATCTCCTTAATCGAATCCTGCTCACAGCGCCAATTATGTTATGAGAGGTTCGGGGATTCGATCGGAGACGTAAAAGACACTTTCCACTCCAAACAAATGGACCGAAGGTATATTTTATTATATAGAGGATAGTAAAGGTGACAGTCTGCAAACAGATCTAAATAGGTCAAATATTAAGAGGGAAAAAACATCAGCCCGACTGGAAAGGGAAAACACCCACATCGGCTGAAGAGAAATGACACAAATCAACCAGAAAGAGAAACACCAGGTTGACCGAAAAGAGAACACATCAAATCAATTACTTCACATCAAATCAATTACTTCACATCAAATCAGTTACTCACAACATCCACGCCCCACTGCCGGGAGAGTCCTGTCAATTGACGCGGCTGGGCAAGGATCACACGTCCTGGGCAAGGTGTCCCTTCCACAGGTGGAACTCTCACTAGGGCTCAGTTTCCAGCAGTTTTTATACCATCAGTAATTTTCAGAGTAAGCAATTACAGAGTTTGCAGAGCAAGCATTTAGTGTTTCCATGCACAAAATGGTTATCAGTGGCGTACGTGCACTGAGCCCCCTGGCTAACGTCCCAGCCCAGTAGTTGTGTACGTGCATTGTTCTCTTTGGTTATCGTCCCAGCCCGGCATAGATGGCCAGTCCATCCCGTGCTACGACGCTCCAAGAGCCTTGAAATGTTACAACCTGCAACTCCCTCTGTGAGAGAAGGGCCGGTTCCCACCACGCAGAAAGCAGCTTTGTATTTCTTTTTGTGCTGGTGGCTGTAGGTCAATGGAGCGGCCAAACATGGCTGTACTCATGTCAAGACAATGTCCCTTTGGGGAAAGGCCTGGGAAAATCATCACCAGTATATAATGCAGGGTCTTCTTCCTAGGGGCCTGGCCATCTTTTCAGCCAATGGGTTCCAATTCTGGTCCTGAAAATCAGCTCAGGTCTGGAAAATGAGCAAAAGATTGTAAATTTTTATTGGAGCAATCACCTTCAATGTGATGTCCTGTTCCTCCATTCTTGCTCCCCTCTCCCTAACATTAGAGATGTTAACAACACCTTGGTTGGCTGGCTGTCTATTTTGCTTTTTGGTTCACCATTCTCTATTTCCCCCCGCCCCCAAAGCCCCAGTAGATAGTTTGTATGTCATAGCTGCACATCCTTCTAGTTGCTGCATGTGGGACGCGGCCTCAGCATGGCTAGAGAAGCGGTGCGTCGGTGCGCGCCCGGATCCGAACCCGGGCCGCCAGCAGTGGAGCACGTGCACTTAACTGCTAAGCCACGGGGCCGGCCCTCACCATTCTCTATTAACTGTCTCAACTCCTTGCAGGTCCAGTGGCCTTGGCTACCCCTCTGACCTTGCTGGTCCTCGTAGTAATTGTAGCCTTGTGGGTCCAGCAGTTGAGCATCACACCACCTGATCTCAATTACTTCAGGATCCCATCATCTCCTGAGATAAAACTAGCCCAGTTCCGTGAAGGCCTTTCCTGCCACCATACCTGGTCTGCAAGGAGAGCTGCCACTGAACTTCTCAGTGGTGCGGGCGCCCCTCTCACCAGCACATTCCTGATGGCCTTGGTGAACAGTGTGGACTCTGGGCCCTCCCATGGAACATAATCCTCTGGTAGTTCTTCTGCCCTCACATATTATTCCACTTCTCCCAGGGTCTCTATTCCTTTCTCATTTTCTGCAAGGACAAATCAGGCATTTCCGCTTTGTTCACAGTGGCTGTCATTTTTTCCAGCCCTCTAAGAGTCATCCCAGCAGTGAATTGGCCATTCCCTGGAGCCATTGCTAAGGTGCTAAATCCTGTGTCCCAAGAAAATGCCCCCATATCACTGAATTATTGCTTTTGCAGTCTTATAGTCTTTCTTCACTTGATCAAATATCTTCAAAACCCCGTCCTAGGAGTTCTCCCTTAGCTCCTGCTGGCAAATGCTGACTAACTCTTGCAACACTTGAGGTAAATCATCTCTTTCCTCTCTTATCTGATCCATTATGTATCCCGTCTGGTTCTGCTGGGTTTTACCTCTGGTAGTTGTCAGCCTGGTAGATCAAATAGGAAGTTCCTGAGAGGAGCACATAATGCTTTGTGAGGGAGAGGCCTCTGCAGCATGTTCTAGCAAGGCAGAAGTAATAGCTCTTATTAGGGAAGTGTGGACCACTTGTGTAAATCTGTAGGTCTCAGGGGTTGCAGAGTCAACATCCTCAGGGGCATCCATTCGGGATGTTTAAGGGCCTTAGGTTTTCCTACCAGGAAGCTGACTGTTACATAACACACCTGCCTTGGCTGAGCATTCCTACATCTCTGGGACTCTAAGACTAACAATTAAGTCTTTAGCTTACTGCTCAGCTATGTCTGTCTGCCCTTCTTCTATTTGAGGTAAGGACATCCTGTGGGTTATTAGAGAGGACATAGTGCTTTCACATTTAACCCTTAACGGCTTGTTAACATCCCTTAGTCTCTCATTATCCTTCTGCAGTGTGTCAAAACAACTTGGCAATGACTAGGATCATTTTTCAAATGCCTATCATTGCACATGGCATAGCATTCTCCTCCACCGGGACATTTCCCCAGGTTTCTACAGTTGAAATTTTAACATTTGTGCTGCCACCTTGTGTCAAGGACAATCCGTGCCCACTCTACTAACCAGATGACATCCTATTCAACTGCCAGGTAGCAGGGTAACCAACCCAAATTTTGATCTTACTGCCTTTATCTTGGTTTACTCTTGGTACAGCTGAGCTTAGTTTGAGTCATCCAGGAAACAGACACCGAGATAGGGTTAAATGTAGAAGAAATTCATTAATTAGGGAAATGCCTGGCCTCCAGCATGGCCTCAATAAAACTGTGATGGTTTCAGAGTGCTGCTGGGGCCCTGAGTGAACTGACCGAGTCACACTGCCTGCAGGCAGAGATCTGAGAGGCCCATTCTCATGGCCATCGCATATGCCAAATGCTAGAAGAAATAAGTTCTGGACATATTTTTATTTTGAAAGCTATACAAGTGATACTAATATATATGTCTAACTTAGATACGATGGTGAATAATGAAATGAAGAAGGTTCAAAGGTAGAAAAAAGTTAATCTTGGGTGACATCGATATTTTAGGGATGGTAAATTAGGAGTCACATGGAAAAAAAGAAGTGGCCAGAAAAGTCAAATCAAAACCAGAATAAAGTGGCCTCCAGCTATGTCTCTTCATCTCCATCAACACCAGCCTATTCTCAACCATCATCGTCTTTACTTGAACTATTACAGTAGCCTCCTATGTGGCCTGTCCACACTATCCAACCTACCAATGTTTTCTCCTGACTGTAGCCAGGGTGGTCTTTAGTGAACTATTTATATCACGTCCTTCCTCAGTTTTCATCCTTTCTTCTTAGGGTAAAATCTATAGTCTTAAAAATGGTCTGCATTACCTAGTTTCTACCTACCTTTCCAGCTCACCTTCTGCTATGCTCACCCCTACTATCTATATTCCAATCACAATGGCTATCCTTTAATTCTTTGATTCACTTCCCTTGTGCCCTGGAGTCTTTATATATGTTGTTGTTTTTGTCTTGAAAGCTTTCTGTTCCTTTTCCATTCCATCCTCCTCCAACACAAAAGCCAAGGAAGGAAAGAGTATCAATAAGATGACAGCAATCAATTTTTTGTCAAAACCAGCTCAAAAGTCCAGTCATTCAAAACTGAGAAATTCCCATTGGGATTATTGATAAAAATGTCACTGGTTAAGTGGGCAATAATTATTTCAATGGCATAGAAGAAGTAGAAGGCACAGGGGAGTGGGTTGAAGGATAAATAAGAGGTCAGAAAGTGGAGACAATTATTATAGACTGTCTTTGAGAAGGTTAACTGAGAAGAGATAGAATGGTGTCTATCTAAGTAGGACATAGGGTCAAGAAAAGTTTGGTTTATTCGTTTGGTATTTGAGAGACTTGGGATAGTCACATATATATATCAGAGGAAAAAATCCAGTAGAAATGGAGATATGAAGACAAATAAGAATAGGGTATCATTGATTAAGTACAATTCCTGGGAAGTAGGATTGGATAGGATCTAAAATAAAGACGAAGGATTTGCCTTGGGAGAAAGGCACCTACCCTTTCTGTTACCAAATTTGCAACGAATCAGCCCAGACTTGGATTTTTTTCATGTCTTCTCCCTCTTCTCCCTCTTAACAGGAATCCTGGCATCTGTCTAAGAGCAAAAGGTTTGGTTCAACATACAGGTGGCACAACTTTGGGAAAGTCACTTAATACTCTGAGGCATGATTTTCTCATTTCTCATTACTCTACACGTTTTAGGGTAATTTTGATGACCACATGAGTGGTCTTTTGATGTAAAAACTCTTTGGAGAGCTATATAAATAAAGGGCAATATTATGACCATTGTCACTTCAGATGGGGGGGAAACTCTTATTTGCATTTCCTAGATAATTGATTACATTGTATTACTTTTGCCACCTCTCTTGAAGGTCTTTCTTCATTCTTAATGGGAGAAACATAGTTAAGAGAGAATAGTTTATAGGTCTCTAGAAAAAAACAACAAGTTTATAATCTGTGTGTGGTACAGAGCAGTTGGGCAAAATTGGTCTTTATATATCCAATTTTCTCACTAATAACAATTGATAGTGGGAAAAGACAAGTTTACAGATTTTTTAAATAGACTGTATTTTTTGGAGCAAGAGTTCACAGTAAAAGTGATGAGAAGGTGTAGAGATTTTCCATGTATTCCTTGTCCTGACATATGCATAGCCTCTTCCATTATCAACATCCTCTACCAGAGTGGTGCATTTGTTACAATTGATGAACCTATATCAACACATCATTATCACGCAAAGTCCATAGTTTACATTAGGGTTCACTCTTGGTGTTGTACATGCCATGGGTTTTTGCAAATGTATAATGACATGCATCCACCATTGTAGTATCACACTGAATAGTTTCACTCCTGTAAAAATCCTCTGTGCTCAGGTTTATGCATTTTATATATAACTTGCTGGCACAGTTGTATCCTTCCTAGCTTCATAAGATCTCTGCCAAAGATGTTCTTGAAAACATTCAAGATTTACACTGAACATAGCTTCTTTTAGGAGGGCTGCACACCAGTTTTTGCAGGGCCAGCCCCAGCATACAACAAACCCTGAGTCTTGCAGATGGGAGAGGAAACCCCTTCACCGGCTCATCTCATTGGAATTGTCTCCTCATTTTACATTTTTGTTTCTGAGTTCCATACTTGCCTAGCACTCCCTCTATTGACAGAATTCATGAATTTCACATTTTCCCCGGGTTTGATTTTTTTCAATGGCCTTGTCCTGTGATTCCTTCTACTTGTCCTAGGGATGTAATGTTTACCCAGCATCTTCATACCAAAAGAGAACTTCCAATATGAATTAATACAGTGGTTTTCAGAGTTTTAAAAACAATGTAACTCTTTATTCAAACAAAATGTCAACACATAAAACTGACAAAATCATGAGATAGCTCTGTAAAAGAAGACGTACGGGAGAGGTAGAGACTCACCCATGCACCTCGTCTTCCAGGAAGTTTATAAGATACTGTTCCAGAGGCTGCAGGATTCCATGGACGATGAAAATTTCTGCACTAGCTTATACTAACATGGTTATTTCATCACATGAATTAATGTATAGTGCTCCTAATTGAGAAATTAACATTAGTTTTATAAAGGGTCTCTTGGAAAGAATACAATGAAACTAATTAGAGAACATTTTAGACAGTGGTAAAAATATTTTAAGGCTGGTGGGCTATACCATTTAGCTTTTTTCAGTGTTTGTAAGATTGCTCTATCCCTTCAAAGAATTTGAGGACCTCCTTTTCTTGTTTAATTTTAAAATCAGATGGAGAAAGGAGATACTATTTCTTACTTCGATATCATAAGCCCTTCGTTTCCCAATAGTTTTTCTCTGATTGTGATTCTCTGGTTTGGTGTAGTAGACAGAGAATTAGATTTAGAGCTGGGAGACATGAGTTTAAGTCTTGGTTCTTCTATATGGTCCACAACTTCTGTCTAAGCTTCAGGATTTTTTCTAAGTTGGGGAAGATTATGACTACATCCCCTGCTCCCCCAAAATGGGAAAGTCATATCTACAAATGCATGACTTTAGTGAGAGTGACTTAGAACAATGTACAAATAGGACAAGAAGTCTGATTTTCACTGTTAATCATAGAACAACATTCATGCAAACATATACATACTCACACACATGCACAAATGCACGCACACATATGCATACGCCATCTTTCCAACACATTTTTACCACTGCCTATTCAGAGTGACCAGAGAGGGGTAACTTCAGATTTGATGCATCTCAAGAAGCACAATTTTTAAGGCTCTTTTATATGTGGAAAGAAAACTAGATTAGATATATCTACTTGGCTCATATCATGTTGACCAGTTGATATCCAGGGAAGTTAATACCTGGATAGGTTGGTATTAGGATGGGATTCCTTTAATTAATATACACCCACCAGTCCATTCAGTAAAAACTACTTAGTGCAGTTGGTAGACAGAAAGGCCAGCAAGTGAGGCAGTTTTTCATATTTGACTCCTGTTTGTTTTGAAGTGAAAACTTGAATGGCCAGCTGATATTCTACAGGGCCACTTTCATCCTGTAGCTTGTTGTGTATCCATTTTAATCAGTCGAGTCTTCAGGAAACATGTGGAAATCATCTCAGTGGCACCTCCACTTTGCCTCATTCTCCTTCCTCACTGAAACTTCAGCCTGTTTTTATTGGCAGTGGAATACACTTGTTAATCTCTGCAAATGAAACAATTATATGTTTCAGGTTTGTTCTTCAACATCTTTACACTTTTCTTTTTTACATCTTTTTAAACAATAGCTATTACTAAAGTTACAATTATATTTTGATACATAATGCTTTGCACATCTCACATGATTATTGAGAAGATGGGGTTAAATATGGTCTGAGGAAGTGCTGTTGACCTAAGTAATCAGAGGGTGTGGAATTCGCAGCACGAGTGGGCAAAATATAGAATGATGGGTCAGAACTGAAAAGAAAATGACAGGGGGTTCATAGATGAGAAATGAGATCTAGAAAAATTGAGATTCAGGAAGGCAAAGCACATCATGGAAATATAATAACATGTTGAAAAGAATGTGAATCCTTACAGACAGATAGGCCTTGTTTTGACTTTCTCTTCTGCCACTTATCATCTGTATGACCTTGGGCAATTAACATCCCTTGGTCTTAGGCTCTTTGACCAATATGGTGAAATGGGGATATCTATCTCAGAGTACTACTGTAAAAACTAAATGAGATAATACTTTATAAATATGTGCTTGTAAGTGAGTAGACACTCAATAAACACTAGTGTGGTAGCCAGCCTCTGAGATGGCACCCAATGACCCCACCTCCTGGTATTCACACGCTGGTGCAGTTCCTTCCTACACTGTGCCTGTGTTGGTCTGTGTGACAATCAAATACAGCAGAAGCGTCACTTCTGAGATTAAGTGATAAAAAGATTGCAGTTTCCATTTAAGGTTCTCTGTCTCTCTTGGTATTACTTGCCATGGCGGAAGCCATGTTGTGTGCAGTCCCAGAGAGGCTTAGGTGGCGAGGAACTGAAGCTTCCTGCCGATAGCTCTCTGCTTGAGCTTGGAAGCAGATCCTCCTGACCCAGTCAAGCCTCGGATAACTGCAGCCCCACCTGACGCTCCGACTGCAGCCTGATGGAGAGACGATGAGCCAGAACCACTGAGCTAAGCTGCTGCCCACCCAAACTGTGAGATAATAAATACTTCTCTTTTAAGTCACTAAGTTTGCGTTAATTTGTTAAGCAGCAATCAATAACTAATACATCTAGCTATATTTTGTTAGGATTTTTTTTTTTTTTGGTGAGGAAGACTAGCTCTGAGCTAACATCTGTTGCCAATCCTCCTTTTTTTTTTTTTTTTGCTGAGGAAGATTGGCCTTGGGCCAACATCTGTGCCCATCTTCCTCTACTTTACATGTGGGACGCCTGCCACAGCATGGCTTGATAAGCAGTGCACAGGTCCACACCTGGGATCCGAATCTGTGAACCCCAGGCTGCTGAAGCAGTGTGCACGAACTTGACTACTACGCCCCTGGGCTGGCCCCATCTAGCTATTATTTTGAAGATCTGGGAAGTGAGGTTTAAAATGTAAACTAAGTTGGGGCTAGTGTGGGAGTGAGAATTTTAAGTGGATTCGGGAGTGAGAAGGAAATTTAAGCCCTGGTGTCCTAAGCCAGTTTGCAGTTTGTCATCTAGTGGAGGACTCTGAGGCAGGCCTTCCCAGCAGCTATGCTGTGACTGGGTGTGGCTATTTGGAAATATTGATTCTTCTCAGTCCTTGGGTGGTTTGGTGAGGTCTGGGGATGCTGGGTTTTTGGGGCCGGTCACCTCTGGTCTTGAGAAGGTTTCTTTCTTTATGCCTGGGTGCCATGCAGTATTATCATTTTCTATATGTGCCACCATGTGAAAACAGTCAGACAGCACTGTCATTTACAAAGCTAGCCTCTTTGCTTTGAGTACAGAGATACGAGACAGACCATTTTAGACCAACCTTCACAATTCACATTTTATATAAGTCAGAAATTTTAAATCTGGGGTCCTATGGTCCCCTAAGATCTATAAATGGGATTCAGAGATTCCATAAGCAACACAAAATTTTATGCATAATTGTGTGTGTCTGTTGCTGTGCCATCATGTGTGTTTATGCATTTTTCAGAAGACAAGTTTTATTCCTTTTAGCAGATTTTCAAAGAAGTCTGTAAACCAAAAGAGATTAAAGAGCACCAGATTACATGTTCTCCAAGGCCCTTTCCAGCTCTTAAATTTCTAGAATTCTAGATCTAATAGAATTGGGCTGTAGGAGATCTCTATCTGATTCAGGGTTATGCAGGGCACCTATAATTCTAGGATGGACCCTTTGGGACCAATTTTTGGGCTTGTTATGTTTTCTCATAATGTGAGATTAACAGCATGAGCTGTGGATCCATACCGCATGGGTTTGAACCTTCACTGAGTGACCTTGGGGAAGTGGCTCAATCTCTCTGTGCCTCAGTTTCCTTAATTATACTAGCAGTTTTATCCTATGCAGGATAGCTGTGATGATTACGTGAGTTATCCCATGTCAAGTGCTTAGGACTGTGCCTGCCTAGCACATACTTGGTGCTCAATAACGTTTGTCATGATTATTATTATTGCTCCTGCCCCTGAATCCAAACTTCCTCCTAGCAGCTTGAATGCTTGGAACCAAGCTCAGATTAGGTCTTCCTGTATCCACAGCAGAACTGGGTTCTTGTGGCCCAGAGCTGCAACTCTGCTGTCCATGTCCCTTCTCTTGCTTGAGGAGATATGTCCCTAGAAGATGAGTGTCTCTGGGAGTTATCTGTTCATCTCGCCCTGACTTGGCAAGGACAGGTAGAGGCTGTTGTTCATCTCTATGGGTCTCAGATGTCTTCCTTGTAAAATGAAAGGGCTGAACTATACGACTTCTAAGGTCTCTTTCAGTCGTAATAATACATGAATTTATGAATAATAGAAAGAATGCACAAGTAAGTGACATTAGGGTGAAGTGGGGTGAAGTGGAGTGAAGGGTTACCAGTCCAACTGCATTTTCAAGCTTTAAAAAATTGCTCTGAACATTTAGATAAAAACTTGTCTTCCAAGGGTGTCTAGATATATATTACGTATGAAACAAGTCTAGTTTCTGGAAAAATGAGAAATTTCTTAATAATTATGTTATTAAAATTTTATTCTAATTTGATACTAAATTCCATGTTCTGTGTCATGAGGATGTATCTATATCTATATATACACACTTCATCTAAATATATCTGTATGCAGCCACTATGTCAAATAAAAATGAAGTCATTATTCATGAACAAATTTAATTTGCTTTAAAACATTAATAATATTAAAATTAATATTTTCATCCAATAGTCTTACTTTTAATGTTTTTCTTTTTAAAAAGTAAAGCAACTGTTGTGGAAATGAAAGACTCAAATTGCTGAAAGTGCGGTAGAACCAATAATTAAAGTTTTAGGAAGGCAATTAAGGGATTCTAAGTAAAAAGGAATACTTCAGATTAAAGCGAGAGTTTCACCTTTCCTCTTGTCAGTATTATGGTTTAAAAAAAATAATGCCTCAAAACTGCCAGCAGAGGTCCTCAGTCCCATAGTTTATCAATTGTATTTACTGAACAATCTCTCTCCTTGTGGTATATAACAAACTGATTTCAAGGACTCATTTGTTTACTTCAAATAACTAATCATAATGAATGGCCTACAGGTTTAAACTATTAATGCAAAAGAATACATTTATATTAAAAATGCAATTAATATGTACAACAGTGCATAATGTGTTGGAAAACATTATACAGACATAAAAGAACTAGAGAATAAAAGTGCAAGTTACATGTTTTTAAATTGATGGTTTTTAGAAAAATTCAGCAGATAAAGGTGCAGAATGGTGAGGAAAAGAGTCAACTATTATGTGTGGGTATAATTTTTTTTTAATCTTTTCAGTTTTGTTCTTTTCTTGGTTTGAATTATTCTACTTCTGGGAGAAAAATAAAAGGATTCATATAGGATCTCCTCTAGGTAAAAATTCTGAATATTCTATATTTTTTTCATTAAAGATGAATTTTAAAGAGGAAATAAAACAATCAGATATAGAAATAAGTAGTGGGAGGTTATTCTATCTGAAATAATTAGATAAGGCTTTTTGAGTTGCCAGTCTTCCTCATCTCTGTTTCTTTTTTGGCTTTACACTGAGATATCCCTGTAAATTCTTTCAAAAAGAAACAGTTAATAAGGTGACTGCCAGAGAAACTTGGGTATGCGTCTTGATAGAGCTTATTAGCTCCCTGGTGTTGCATTAGGGGTTAGTTGACAATATATGTGCAAAATATCAAAAGTTTACATTTGATCATAAGAAGACAACTAAATTTCAAGGCAATGGCCAAGGCTCAGTCTCTCTGGGCCTCAGTTTCCTAATCTAATCTTCCTAATCAACTTCCTAATGCCTGGGGTGTGGTTGTGGTTATGGAGGGCCTGTTTCAGGGAGTGGAGGCAGAAGGGTGTAACTAAATGATCTGACATAGACATAAATGCTAGGCAGATTAAGTAGGTATTATCTCGTGGCCAAGAAGTAATATAATGGAAGTTAGATAAAGAAAAAGGAAAGATTCTAAAGAATGAAATTATGATAATCTCAAAGTAAAAGAAAAGAGAAAGACATTTCTGAGTCTTTTCATTCTTTTTAATTCTTCTTGAGTTTGCTTACGTTTTCTTTTTTTCTGATATTCTCTGCTCCCTACCTTTTTTTGTGGCCCCTGGCTGCCTTGAGAATTAGAGTCTTTTGAAATCAAACTAGAGACAAGCTAATGGAATATGGGAGACGTTCTTAGCCTTTCTCAAGAGTTGATCTAGAAGACTCTATCTATGAAAACTAAACAGCCTTTTAATATTTTTTTTAAGGCTTCTGCAGAGAAGGGGTGGGTGGCACTTAATTAAATTCATGGTAGCTTCTAGAGCAAGTAAACATCTTTGGAGAAGGACTTGTTTATCTTCCTTCCTTCTATACCTTAACCAGCAAGAATGAACTGAGTGAGAAAGAATAACCAAAAGGAATGCTATTGTCATTTTTAATTTGTTTGTTGAGTGTGACTGTCCACTTTCTTTCTAAAAAGCAGGCTCTCAGATATTCTCAGTGCTACACAGAATGATCTGAGTAACTAATTTTCACGTGCATGATAATAAAATAGGCATAGACATGCATAGAGGTTTTCAGAGCTAGTTATCACAGGCTTTGGTATACATAAAGATGTTTGGGGTATATGTAGTGTTTTATTAATTCAAATGTTGCATGTACATAGCACAGCATCTTTCCAGTGCATTAAAAATGCTGTTCAAGTGTATACATTTTATTAATCTGTCTTTTCCTTTCTCATAAAATTCTTTAAGTGCTACTCTTTGTTTGAGGCATTCCATTATACCCAATATTTCTACGAACCACCTCTGAATAGTAATAACTATCTCTAAAATATTTGTTGACCAAGTAAAATTATTATATAACATATTGCAAAGAGTTATAAAGAAACTCATAAACATATCTGTTTTATATACAAATTAGATCTTAAGAGCATATCCAACCATATTATAGAACCCTTAAAATAACATTTTGTTAGACTCAAGCTTTTATGTATTGTTTTGCAATTATACTCATATGCATTCTTAAATTCTCTCCATATAGAAAATGAATCTGTAAATTTCATGATTCACATTGGTAAATTATACTTCAATTCTTGGCTGTTATCCTAGTCTGGTTTGGTATTTTTCTGTGACTTGATGAAGTTGAGGGGATTGGATTTTATTTTCTCATTTCTCTATCTCTAAGCAACAGCAAATATCTTAAACTATGGATTAAAAAAATTTGATCCCCTTCTTGCTAACTAAACTCAAATAATATAAATCAGACTACCCGTTTATAGGGTAGGGCATTCATTGTTCAAGAGGCACGAATGTTCTTTCTTCTGTATTTCTTAATCAGTGGGGCTTCTAATCTAGTGTGGTGTTTACTAGTCTTTAAGGGAAAAGAAAAGGCAGGAGAGCTGACCATTGTCCCTAAGGGACTGGCATTGGAAATGCACTAAACATTGCCCAGAGCGTGATGAGAGCGACTTATGTTTCCTTCCTTACACATGTAAATGTTACAAGACACATCCGGATTGTAGTATAATGGAAATTCTGAAATTAGTTTTAAGAAGTGAGTTTGGAAGTATTATTTTCTTTTAGTGCTTGAAAATGTAATCTAGAATACCCAAGGAGTACAACCATTCATTTCCACATATTTCAGAGCCATTTTGTACTTATTTACTCCTGTTTAGTTCCTAGGTGGTGAGTTACTCACAGTCTCTTAATCTTTCTCATTTCGTTAGTTTTCAGTTTTGCTCATCAAATATCTTCAATGATGACTGCTTCTTTTCCATAGAGAAATGCTGATGTGCTCAGGCTGTTACAGAGAAGAGTGGAAGGGGGAAAGAAATGGAGAGAAAGCTAATGGACAATTTCTCCCCGAAGGCCACCTAACTGGCAAAAGGATGGATTGGTTCCTAAGTCCCCACATTGGGGTTAGACTTTGGCATTCTAAAAGAAAGTGATAGTGGTGGTGCTGGAAAAATTTGATCTTCTGGTTATATTAAAAATAGAAATAAATTTTAAAATGAAGTTTGAATTTTTAATTTTCACATTAATATTTGTTGCCAGTTCCCTTACATTAGATGGGCAAGAAGAATTATTCTGAAACCAAACCAAGCCAAACAGAAACCAAGAAAACTTATGTTTTATGATTGTGCTAAGAACCTTTACACTGAGATAGAGACAAATATCCTGGGCCAGTATCTAGTCCTGATTATTATTATTATTATTATTTTAAATCATATTTTTATGTCATTCTATCAGTAACTCAACACAGGTATGTGTGTGAATAAGGAGATTGTATTGTTCTTTTGATAAAGGGACAATTTGTAAATCTTCTCCTGCTCCTAAAATCATTTACTCCTTTTGGGTATTTATTATTTCTACTTTCTGAAAAAACATATGAATGCTAATCTCTTTCCAATGTTGTACTAACTTTGCCAGGATGGAAAAAGGGTTAAATCAAAGAAAGGTTAAATTTAACATTTGTTAAATAAGCATCAGATTAGATATGGTGGCACAGGGGATGAGCTGACTGGTAGGTATCCCATTGCTTCTGCTTTTATTCAGGTCTTGTTCCTAATATATGGCCAGTAGTGGCAGTAAGACTGAATCTCCTTTTCAGCATTTTCTGGTGGAGGTGGTGGGGGAATCTGGGAGGGAGTTGGTCCGTCTTATGATCAGACTGTTAAGGTTGGTCGACATTTACAGAGGAAATGAAAAGTTCAGAAAGGGAAGGTTCTGGTGGCCGTAAAAGATGGGAAGGAAGCTCATACCATATCAGTCTATGTATTTGCCTCTCTCTGTAGTTTTGCTCTTCTACCTTTATCTAAAACTTATGAAGAATTACTTGGGGCAGAATATTGATAGGTCTATTTTCTAAATTGATTATTTTGTAACGCTAAGGCTTAAAAAGTAATTAAGGTTGACAAGGGGCTGGTGGAAAAGGATATATTTGTTTGTAAGCTCTTTTCTTCAAGCTTCCCTATTCTTTTCATTTTAGAAAATATCATGATAAATATTTTCCTGCACACTTAATTTTTTGTTATTTAAATGTTGTCACTATTAACATATAAAATATTTTATTTCAAATTTCATTAATTATGAATGAATATTAATTTGAAGAGGGGCTTAACTGAAATTTACCTTTGTTTTCAATGAAAATTTTGCTAAGAAAATTAATAGTAAGTGAAATTTCAATGGCATATCTACCTAATTAGGCAAAATAATTATTTTCAGCCAGTTTAGAAACACTCTAAACTTAATATAGTATAATTGCTATTTATGAAATAAGTATATAAATTAGATTTCAGGTACTTCAATAATTTAATTAAAATTATTTTTATCTATTCATTAAAGTAGGACTGTAATGTTGAGTAGCTCAGTTAATGTAAACAACTGGATAATAAAGCCATACACTTAAAATTATACTATATTTATAATTAGATATATAATAATGGACACTTTTCATTAGATAAGATAGTTTTTTTACAATTAATAAAAACTTGATGAAGTTTTACAGTACCAGTTTTTCAAAAGACAGTAAAGGACAAGGAAGATTTGGAAACACATCAGTTTATTCTTTCGTTAACTCCTTACAGTTAAAAAGATTACATTAGAAGTTACTTCTACATGCTGAAGTATAATATTGGCAAAATATTTTAAAGTATCCTTAGAGATTACAGTATTGCTCATGTAAGTAATTGCTGGAAGTGTGGGTACTTTGATTATTTTTAATAGAAAACACTGCACAGTATAAAAATAGTATCAATGCTGCAGTAGTACAAAAACAGTATAATAGTACAAAATAGTATTAATTCATCTTGCGGCATTGATTGAGTCACTAAGCATCTCTGAGTCTCAATTTTCTAATCCAAAATGTGAAGAATTTGGACTGAATGATCTGTAGGGTTACTTGTAATTCTAAAGTAGTCTATATCTATAATATTACTATCACATAGCCTCAAAGAACATCAGTGTCATGTAATTTTTAAGGGTGTATTTATTTAAAACAGCAAGACTTCTGGGATATGAGTTTATTCATAAGGTTAGTTTATTAGATCAAAACATTTCATTTTGAGGAGATTGCTGAGATTGCATGATTGTTACTATTCAAGGAAAAGCTGCTTTATTCCCTGGCAGAGGGAATGATATGCTATCTGGAAGTTTCATTCTGTTGCTGGCACTCACATTTTAGGGACACCTGGAGAAAGCAAAGTGGCTTTTTCATATTGGTTGTAGTTGGTACTGATGGTACCAAAGGATGTAATCAGTTATTTGGAGTGAGATGTTCAATACTTTCCTTCCTGCATGCAACATTTAAAAAACCTTGCTTGGAAGAGAAGTTTATTTTTCATACAGGAGCTGGTGATCCTTTTGAAATGGAATTATCTTGTTGTCATGGCAACATAGGATTCCATGCTCCTGCTTTCTACAATGTGTATTTCTCTGAGTCTGGTTGTAAGTGTTTTATTCATTGGTGGCAGTGTGTGGTACTGGCATCAAGAAAATAGATCAGTCAGATGACATCTATAGTGCCTATCAACTTTGTTTTTTGGTTTTTTATTGAAGCATAGTTGACATACATTATTATGTTAGTCTCGGGTGTACAACACAGTGATTCGACATTTATATACATTATGAAATGATCACCACAGTAAGTCTAGTAACCATCTGTCACCATAGAAAATTTTACAATATTATTGACTATATTCCCTATGCTGTATATTTATATCCCCGTGACTTATTTATTTCATAGCTAGAAGTTTGTACCTCTTAATCCCCTTCACCTATTTTGCCCAATCCCCCACTTCCCTCCCCTCTGGTAACCACCAGTTCTCTGTATCTATGAGTCTGTTTCTGTTTTGTTTTGTTTGTTCATTTGTTTTGTTTTTTAGATTCCACATATGAGTGAAATCATACAGTATTTGTCTTCCTCTGTCTAACTTATTTCACCTAGCATAATACCTCTAGGTCTATCCATATTGTTGCAAATGGCACGATTTCATTCTTTTTTATGGCTGAGTGATATTCCTTGTGTGTATATATATATATATATATATATATATATATATATATATATCCCCCTCAACTTCTTTATGGTATATAGAAGTGTCCATCGATAGATGGACACTTAGGTTGCTTCCATATCTTGGCTATTGTAAATAATGTTTCAATTAACATAGGATACATATATCTTTTCAAATTAGTGTTTGTGTTTTCTTCAGATGAATATCCAGAAGTGCAATTGCTGGATCATATGGTACTACTACTTTTAATTTTGGGGGGAATCTCCATACTGGTTTTTTTTTTTTTTATTTTGTGAGGAAGATTAGCCCTGAGGTAACATCCCTTGCCAATCCTCCTCTTTTTGCTGGGGAAGATTGGCCCTGGGCTAACATCCATGCCCATCTTTCCTTTACTTCACATGGGATGCCTGCCACCGCATGGCTTGGTAAGTGGTGCATTGGTGTGTGCCTGGGATCCAAACCTGCAAATCCTGGGCTGCCGAAGCAGAGTGCACGAGCTTAACTGCTACACCACCAGGCCAGCTCCCCTCCATACTGTTTTTGATAGTGGATGCACCAATTTACATTCTTACCAAAAGTGCATGAGGGTTCCCTTTTCTCTATTTCCTTGCCAACACTTGTTATTTGTTGTCTTTTTGATGCTGGCCATTATGACATTAAAAGGATCATGCACCAGGATCAAGTGAGATTTATCCCAAGGATGCAAGGATGGGTTCAATATCCACAAATCAATCAATGTAATATACTACATTAATAAAACAAAGAATAAAAATCAGACAATCCTCTCAATAGATGCAGAAAAAGCTTTTGACAAAATTCAGCATCCATTTATGATAAAAACTCTCAATGAAGTTGGGAACATACCTCAACATAATAAAGGCCATATATGACAAACCTACAGCTAACATCCTACTCAAGAGTGAGAAGCTGACAGCATTTCCTCTAAGATCAGGAACAATGCAGGGATGCCCACTCTTGTCACTTTTATTCAACACAGTATTGAAAGTCCTAGTCACAGCAATTAGATAAGAAAAAGAAATAAAAGGCATCCACATTGGAAAGGAAGAAGTAAAACTCTAACTGTTTGTAAATGACGTGATACTATATATAGAAAACCCTACAAGACTCCACCAAAAAACTATTAGAACTAAGAAATGAATTCAGTGAAGTTACAGGATACAAAATTAATATACAGAAACCTGTTGCACAGGATTTCTATATACTAATAACAATCTGTCAGAAAGGGAAATTAAAACAATCCCATTTACAATTGCGTTGAAAAGAATAAAATAGCTAAGAATATTTTTATCCAAGGAGGTGAAAGACTTGTACTCTGAAAACTATGAGACATTGATGAAAGAAATTGAAGACAACACAAATGAAAACACATACCGCGTTCATGGATTGGAAGAATTAATACTGTTGAAATGTCCATACTACCTAAAGCAATCTGAAGAGTCAATGTAATCCCATCAAAATACCAATGGCATTTTTAAAAGAACCAGAACAAATAACCTAAAGCTTATATGGAACCACAAAAGACCTTGAATAGCCAAAGCAATCTTGAGAAAGAAGAATAAAGCTGGAGGTATCACACTCCCCGATTTCAAACTATACTACAAAACTATGGTATCAAAACAGTACGGTACTGGCCCTGAAACAGACACGTGGATCAATGGAACAGAATAGAGAGCCTAGAAATAAAACCATGCTTATATGGTCAATTAATCTATGACAAAGGAGGCAAGAATACACAATGGGAAAAGACAGTCTCTTCAATAAATGATGTTGGGAAAACTGGACAGCTACATGCAAAAGAATGAAACTGGACCACGTTCTTACACCATATATAAAAATAAACTCAAAATGGATTAAAGACTTAAATGTAAGACCTGATACCATAAAACTCCCAGAAGAAAACATAGGCAGTAAACTCTTTGACATTGGTCTATGTAGGCAGTAAACTCTTTGACATTGGTCTATGTAGGCAGTAAACTCTTTGACATTGGTCTATGTAGGCAGTAAACTCTTTGACATTGGTCTATGTAGGCAGTAAACTCTTTGACATTGGTCTATGTAGGCAGTAAACTCTTTGACATTGGTCTATGTTGGCAGTAAACTCTTTGACATTGGTCTATGTTGGCAGTAAACTCTTTGACATCAGTCTTAGCAGCATATTTTTGGATTTGTCTCCTCAGGCAAGGGCAACAAAAGCAAAAATAAACAAATGGGACTACATCAAACTAAAAAGTTTTTGCACATAGAAGGAAACCATCAACAAAATGAAAAGGCAACCTACTGAGTGGGAGAAGATATTTGCAAATGATATATGCGATAATGGGTTAATATCTAAAATATATAAAGAACTCATAGAACTCAATATCAAAACAAAACAAACAATCCAATTAAAAAATGGACAGAGGACCTGAAAAGACATTTTTCCTAAGACATACAGATGGTCAACAGACGCGTGAAAAGACGCTGAATATCACTAATCATCAGGGTGCCTGCCAACTTTGAATTTCCAAGATACACTAAGCATTCCAAAAAAGGTGATTACAGTGTCTCTTTTAGGAAGAAGGTGGAATACTAATTTTTACTTTCTGTATTAGTCAGTGTATTAATGCTAGTGGCTGTAACAAGCAACTCTCATATGTCAGTGGCATAGCACAACAAAGGATTTTCTTTTCTTGCTCATGTCAGACGTGGACAGGGCAAATCTCTACCAGAAGATGACTCATCTTTGTTGACCCTTAGAGGCTACTGGGAGTCCTCCACTGTATCTCTTTCATCTGCCTGGCTAAGAAGCAAAAAAGAGAAAGCATGCAGGATTGTATAGGTAGTTTTACAGCTAGCTTTTGAAGTGGTGCACATCAATTCTGAGCACATTCCATTGGCTGGAACCCAATCATGTAGCCCTGACTAACTGCAAGGGAGGCAGGGGTATGTAGTCTTACCAAGGCCCAGAAAGAGAAAATAGGGTTGACAAGCATCCTATCTCTGCCATAGTGCCTTTCTGTTTACAAATGTTTTATGTTTAAATGGAATATCTTTGGAGAAATTTAGATCTCTCTATTTAAAATTCACTCTGAATTATGAACAGGTGGTAGCTGATATATTAATTAAAATTTATCGTTGTTGCTTTTTCATGAAAGACTTATTCACTTTTTTTCCTTACAATTTAGAGTATTCTGAACATAACCATTAAGTTCTTATTTTTATATTTATTGCTACCTTAGGATCTCACTTTAATTATCAAGCTCTTTGCTTCTGTTGAAGAGAACTCCATAACTTACCAAGTAATAATCATAACAGGACTTTTTGTAATTCCTTAGAGGCCAGATGAACTTCATTTGAAGTAATTTAAAGTAAATTATTTTGTTCTGAAATATCACTTTTAGTTTAATTATCTGGTAATACAAAAAAAAACTGTTCTTAATGATCTCTTTGCTGTTCCTTACATCTGCAGTGAGTGTCTAGCCGTCTGTGGCCAATTAAAGGTGTTCGCAAATTCTTTGACCCTTCTCCATTGAGAAGAGGAGTCCATGGCCTCTCTCCTTAAATCTGGGTGAGCTCTGTGACTACTTTGACAATAGAGTATGGCAGGGTTAGTGCTGTGCCAGTTTTCAGGCCTAGACCTTAAGAGAACAGCAGCTTCTACTTTTGGTCACTTGGACTAGACACTCTTGGAATAAAGCCACCTTACTCCAAAGCTTAAGCCACTATAGACGCCATGTGTAGGAGCTCTGGATAACAGCTCCAGCCGACCTCCCATCCTGCAGCCAGTATCAGTTGTCAGCCATCTTGGATGTCAGTCCAATAGAGCTTTTAGATCAGTTCTGCTTGCTGAAAACAATCAATGAGAGACTCCAAGCAAAAACTATCTGACTGTTCCAGCCAAGTCAGAAAAGTGAGGGGTCATAATAAATTGTTGTTTTATGTGACAATAAAATCCTGGAATATGCTAGTTTTCTGTATTAAGATTTTACTCCTAAAAAGCTTTCAGCACCATTCAAGTTTTCAATAACCTTTGAATATAGTTGAACAGCCTTTGAATTTGGAGAAATGAACATGAATCACTTTTCTATCTATTATGTATCCGTCTGTCTATTATCTGTCTATCTATAATCTATTATCTGTCTATCATCTATCTATCTGTTTATGTTGGTTGCAATCTAGCTGGCAGCTGGGACAAGTGGGTGGAATAATATTTGAGTCTGAGTGACACTGCCAAGGACTGGGTTCACTAAGTTATATTTCTCAAGGTTGGAAGTAGGCAATGTTCTTACAGTTTTCTGGGTCACTGTCATAAACTAGATTTCTAAGAACATAATAATTTAGTTTAAAGGAACATCAAGCTCACTAGTTTGTCCCTGGTGACAGTGTCAAAGTGTAGTTGGGGGGGAAAGCTTTGTCCTCAGGGGAAAACTGCACACTTGAAGCTGTACAAGACGAAGGGGATGCAAACATTATCGTGTACATGTGAATGCACAACAATGCATGTGAATGCAAGGAGGTCAGACTGTATGTAGCTTATAATGAGCTGATTCCTTATATTGGATGACTTGGAAGAGCTGGTAAGGATCAGAGTACCTTAAGTACTTCCCTCGTATAGGAGTCTAAATCCTGAAATATAGCCATTATAGTTTAGTCATTTGTTTTCTTTTCCTCCAAAACCACCATTAAAATGTCAATATTCTTTGGAGAATATTACTGGAACAAACTATATTCAGATAATAGGGATTTTCAGATATGATCTTTCTGCTATGGGGAGAAGACTCTTCAAAGAGTTGGTGTTCTCCTTGTTTAAAGAGTCTTTCAACAGCTAGTGGTGTTCTTGGGAAGATGCTGAGTATTGAAATAGAGAAAAAGGAGAGGACATATATTGCATACTTCAAAATTGTATCAGAGCTTATGCTAAACGCACTGTGTACTTAGAATTCTATATATGCTGCATTCTGCTGGTCTCCTTTGAAGTCATATGCTCTTTGAGGAAGGTTCATATATTGTACATATTTTATAAAATAGTAAGTCAATAGCATTTATTAAAACCTACTGTTAACTGATAAGCCTTTTATCAGCCTTATTCCAGGGCATATGTAAATTTTTGGAAAATGGCAATGTGAATTCTGAACAGAATATGACAGTGCTTTCTTCAACAGGCACGTGCTTAGAATGATAATTCTTTTGGCAGTTCCTTAATGCGTTATGTATAAATGGAATAATAACCCGAAAGAACAGTTTCTCCGGGTAGTACAGCTAAAGTAATTTCACTGGCAGACTCCCCTTCCTCCTACCATTCCATTTTCTCTTTCTTTGGGAGCACATAGCCACCTAGCTAGAGACTACATTTCCCAGAATTCTTTTCAAGAGTGCCCACATGACTAAGTGATCACTAGTAGAACGGGACTAGAAGAGATGTGGACAACTTCTGCCTCATTTGCTTAAAAATAAAAAAAATATTCTGGATTTCCTCTCTTTTTTCCCCCTTCTTGTGAGTAGGAACATAATGTGTTTGTGATCCAGTTTGCAGATGAAGATAATATTTCAGGGAAGTGGTAGCGCAAGAAGACGAAAGGGATCTATAATCCTGAAGGACTTTGTGTATCAAAGCCGCCCCAGCACCCTTGAATGCTCTCCTCGGGATTGTTATATGAAAGAGAAGCCAATTATATCTTATAGAAGCCACTGTGGTTTTTTCTTCTTTTTGAGGAAGATCAGCCCTGAGCTGACATCACGCCAATCCTCCTCTTTTTGCTGAGGAGGACGGGCCCTGAGCTAACATCTATTGCCAATCCTCCTCCTTTTTCTCCCCAAAGCCCCAATAGATAGTTGTATGTCATAGTTGCACATCCTTCTAGTTGCTGTATGTGGGATGCCGCCTCAGCATGGCCGGAGAAGCGGGGCATCGGTGCATGCCCGGGATCTGAACCTGGGCTGCCAGTAGTGGAGCACGCGCACTTAACCGCTAAGACACAGGGCTGGCTCACCACTGTGTTTTTTCCCTAATCCCTTTGTTAAAGCACCTTACCCTTTACTGTAACTAAAATATCTCACCTTTTATGGTTAAAATAAATATTCTCTTCTCTGAAAGAGTTCAACATATACCCTATGTGGTTGTTAATTGCCTCAGTAACTCAATGATGTTAAAAAAAGTTCTGAAAATGATGTACTTGGTTGAATGCTTTCATAAATGTAGTCATAAAACAGTATGTAAGTGACCCAATGAGCATATCTAATTCAGGGTGTAGATCCCGTGGGAAGGCATCAAATTTCTTCCTGTCAAAATATTCCTTACTTTTGTTGTTCACTTATTTCTTTAAAACTTAGACTTCTATAGCTGCTTAATAAGTATCTCTTTCCTTCCCTTATTGTGTCCTACTTTGTTTTAAGTACTAGAGAAATCAAAGAAGTATTGGCTCTGATGTGAAGGAGAACATGCCCTTGTATGTTTTGATAAACATCATCTCCCAGAACTCAGAACAGTGCCTACCATGTAGGATACTTGACAGAAAAGCTTAGTAATACAAGGCAGGACTGGAATGACAAGTGGCCTTGAAATAAGAGCCATGGAGTTTAGAATAGTGACAGTCGACCATAGAAGTAGAAGTTCTGAAGGATGTATGAATAATGTTGCAAAAAAAAGAGTTCTCAGCAATATATGCTTTACTTTCTAACAAAATTATTTGTAATTTGGTATTTCATGAGTCTGCATATAGCCATGGGAGTGTGCTGCACACTAAGAACAACCTCCATCTACTGCTTTTAACTTTGTGCATACTATCTGTTCCCATCCCCAGGAACCAACATGAACACATATTTTATTACTTGTGCTTTTAACTTAGAAATTGTGGATAATTCCAAGCATATGCAAAATAGTGACAGTAGTAAAAGGAACCCTCATGTACACATCATCTAGCTTTCACATATTTCATCTCATGGCCAGTCTAGTTTAATCTGTAAATTCTGTCTACTGCCCCTCTCCCACCCGATTATTTTGAGACATATAATTTCCACGTGTTAGGCTACTGCAATAAATTAAGAGAATCAGCCATTGATCACTTGAGCATTCTTGCCTTAACCCCTGGAGAACAAATAGGGATGCTCTATTAATCTTGGCTTTTTAGTCTGCATTTTTTCCAGCTTTACTGAGATATAATTGACATAATATATGTGTAAGGTTAAGGTGTACAATGAGTTGATTTGATACACTTATATATTGCGAAATGATTACCACCATAGTGTCAGCTAACAGCTCCTTCACATCACACATTTCTTTTTTGTGATGAGAATATTGAAGATTTACTCTCTTAGCAACTTCCAAGTACACAATACAGTATTGTTGACTATAATCAGGATGCTGTGCTGAGATCCCCAGAACTCATTCATCTTCTAACTGGAAGTTTGTACCCCTTGACCAACATCTCCCCATTTCCCCCACCCCCAGCCCCTGGTCACCACCATTCTACTCTCTGTTTCTGAGTTCAGCTATTTTAGATTCCACATGTAAGTGAGGTCACACATGATTTGTCTTTGTCTGACTTATTTCATTAGTATAATGCCCTCAAGGTTCATCCATGTTGTTGCAAATAGCAAGATTTCCTTCCTTTTCATAGCAGAGTAATATTCCATTGCATATATATATATATATATATATATATATATCACATCATCTTTACCCATTCATCCACTGATGGACACTTAGGTTGTTTCTGCACCTTGGCTATCCTGATTTATTCTGTATTTTTGATGCTTTGACTGTGTGCATGTGTATAAGTTTTGTAAGCCTGAAATATTTTGTAATTTCAAATTTTGAAATTAAAAATGTATTTAGAAATAAAATAATGAAACCCTGTAGTTCCAGCTTTATTGTGAGTTTTCCTTTCATCTCCCAGATGAAACAAAACTACAAGGCTACAAGCTTCTCAAAGTGGAGCAACAACAGCATCAGCCTCACCTGGAAGCTTGTTAGAAATGCAGATTCTCAGGCCCCACCCTGGACCTGCTGAACCAGAATCTTTCGGCAGGACCAGAACTCTGTGTTCTAACAAGCCCTCCTGCAGATTCTCGTACACCTTTAAGCAAGAGGACCCGCTGGTCTGAGACAACTGCCTCACAAGCCAGACTCACTGTCCATCTTTCAGACGATAGGGGGAATGAAGAATTTAAGAATTTTGAAGACCCAGATCTGTAGATCTCCAATTGCCGCACATTAAGTTCTTCTGGGAGCTTTTAAAAATCACTGATGCTTGGTCTCCATCTGCAGAGATTCCCATTCAATCGGTCTGGGGTGCAGCCAGGATCTGGGGATTTGTTTAAGTTCCCCCGGTGATTCTAATTTGCAACCAAGGTTGAGAACTCCCGACCAAGAGAACACAGTAGCTGCAGGGGAAGGAAAAGATGCTGGTGGTCTTGGGCGCCCCCTGCCGGCGGGAAGCTGTACATGTCGTCTCCCAGCACCCTCAGGCAGGCGGATAGAGATGCCGGCCCACGTGGGCTTTGGAGGAGTTGGCTGCACATATCTGAAGTCTGGTTGATGTGTGTGCACGAAATGCCCTTTCAATGGAAATGCCTATTTAAATCCATTTAATCCTGCATAATTCCATTTCAAAGCTGTTACTTGGATGTTTCCAGTTGTCATTTGCTCACACACACGCACATACAGACTACATTACCTGTAATTTACCTAACACTCTCATATAGCACTTACTATGCGCCATCCACGGACCTTAACCCTGCACAAATAACTCATCCCTCCCCATACCTGCCCTTTGACGTCAGTACTATTATTACGTACAATTTGCTAATGGGGAAGATGAGGCACAGAGAGAATAGTAGTTTGTCTCAGCCATGAAGGGGAGGAGCTGGCTCCCCAGCAGCTGGCTCCAGATCTGTGGTCTTAACAATATCACGGCATTGCTGCCTCTAATCATGACGGTCTCTGCCCTGTTTGCTGTGGTATCCCAGGATCTAGCATCTGTTATGTGCCAGACACAATATCCCCTCAGAGAGTCCCAACCTCCACTTCCACCGTTTGGGCTGGATCTGAGACCTCACAATTTCCGGGACTCACAGTCAGTCACTGCAGTATCTCAGAGATCTGGGTTCAAATCCTGCTCCTGCCACGCCCCAGCTGTGTGACTTTGGGCAAGTCACTTCACCTCTCTGAGCCTCTATTTCCTGATCAGAAAAAATGGTCATAGTACCCATTTCTAAGTCATCATGATGCCCCCTTCCAAGCTGTCATCTATCACCCCTTTCACTTGCCATGAGGAATCTTTAAAGGGAAAAAATGTTTATTATTGTCTTAAGTGGCTGTAACCTAAATTCGCCACAATACTCTTTCATGGGGTCAAGGGTCCATCCTGCAGATGTGCTGAACAAGGAGGAGAAATGGGAGACACCTCCTCGTCCACACACAGCTGTATCACTATCGGCACTAAAGGCTGGACCCTCAACAGAGTCTGTTCAATTCTTAATGGAATAATCCATCTGAGCTAAATGTGTCCTTTTAACATGCTGATACTCAAAGCTCTATTACAACCTCACACTCATTAGGATAGCTGTAACTTTTTTAAAAACCAGAAACAAGCATTGACGAGGATGTGGAGTAAGTGAAACCCTCTACATGGCTAGTGGGAATGTAAAATGGTGTTGCAGCTATGGAAAACAGTATGATGGTCTCACAAAAAAATAGAAATAGAACTACCATATGATCCAGCAATCCCACTTTTGGGTGTATACCTAAGAGAATTGAAAGCAAGGTCCCAAAGAGATATTTGTACACCCATGTTCACAGCAGCATCATTCACAATAGCCAAGAGGCAGAGGCAACTCTAATTTACATTGACGGATGAATGGATAAACAAAATGTGGTATATACTTATAATGGAGTATTAATCAGCCTTAAAAAGGAAGGGAATTCTGACATGTGCTACAATGTGGATGAACCTTGAGGACATTATGCTCAGTGAAATAAGCCAGTCACAAAAAGACAAACACTGTATAATTCCACTTATAGGAGGTCCCTAGAGGAGTCAAAGTCATAGAGACAGAAAGTAGGATGGTGGGGTCAGGGGCTATGAGAAGCTGTGGTTTAATAGGTTTAGAGTTTTGGTTTTATGAGATGAAATGTTTTGAAGATTGGATGCACAACAATGTGAATGTACTTAACACCACTGGACGGCACACTTAAAAATGACTAAGATGGTAAATTTTATGTTATGTTTATTTTACCACAAATGAAGCTTCCTTAAATTTGTTTTGAAAGTGTGATTTCAATAAACTCTCCAAATGATAAAGACAAAACCATCTGATTACATCACCACTATGGCTCTTTGTATAAGCATGAGGACGAAACACTTCTAGCCAAAATGCTTCCTCTTATTCTTTAAACAAAAATATTTGAAAACAGCAAGGCTGTGCACCAAAGCGTTAATCAGGTCACCTCTGAGCAGGGGCATCAGAAGGTCGGAGGCAGAATCCTGACTTCTTAAGCAGTGAGATTATGGGTGACTTCATTTCCTCCTGTTGTTTTTTTCAGCCTTCTGAGAATTAAAAAGTAAAATTGAAAACTAAATTTGAAAATAATGGAGAAGATGCTGTTGTTTAGTATATTTCTGGTCATTGTGAACAGTCCAAAAAAGTGCCTGCATCCAAAATAAGTAAAGAACTCATACAACTCAATAACAAAAACAAACAAACAATGCAATTGAAAAATGAGCAGAGGATGTGAGTAGGTATTTTTCCAAAGAAGACCTATAGATGGCCAACAGGTTTATGAAAATGTGCTCAGCATCACTAATCATCAGGAAATGCAAATCAAATCCACAATGAGATATCCCCTCACACCTGTTAGAATGGCTGTTATCAAAAAGACAAGAAATAACAAGAGTTAGTGAGGATGTGGAGAAAAGGGAACCCCTGTGCATTGCTGGTGGGAATGTAAACTGGTGCAGCCACTGTGGAAAACAGTATGGGAGTTCTTCAAAAACTTAAAAATAGAGGCACCATATGATCCAACTATCCCACTTCTGGGTATATACCCAAAGGAAATGAAAATAGGGTCCTGAAAAGATATCTGTCCTCCTGTATTCATTGAAGCATTTTTCACAACAGCTGAGATATGGAAACAAACTAAGCATCCATCAATGGATGAATGGATAAAGATGTGGTATATATATACAAAGAAATATTATTCAGCCATGGCAAAGAAGGAAAACTTGCCATTTGCAACAACATGGATGAACACATTATGCTAAGTGAGATGTCAGACAGAGGATAAATACCGTG
Organism: Diceros bicornis minor; assembly: GCF_020826845.1. NCBI lineage: Eukaryota > Metazoa > Chordata > Mammalia > Perissodactyla > Rhinocerotidae > Diceros > Diceros bicornis. The sequence goes on along the minus strand of NW_026691114.1, from coordinate 62,372 downwards.
TGATCTCACTTATATACAGAAAATAAAAAAGGCAGACTCATAGAAACAGAGAGTAGAATGGTGGTTACCAGGGGCTGGGGGGTGGAGGAAATGGGGAGATGTCGGTCAAAGGGTATAAATTTCCATTTGGAAGATGAATAAATTATATATACTTGAATGAAATAATAAAACAAATTATATACTTGAAAGATGCTAAGAAAGCAGATATTAAATGTTCTCGCCACAAAAATGGTAACTATGTAATGTGATGGAGGTGTTAGCTAATGCTACAGTGGTAATCATTTTGCAATACATAAGTGTATCAAATCAACATGTTGTACACCGTAAACTTTCAAAATCTTGTATGTCAATTACATCTCAATAAAGCTGGAGGAAATAAAAGCCCCTGGACCCTCAATAAATGGCTGAGTAAATGAACATTTCAAAATGGCCACACACACAATTAATTGATTGATTAATTAATTTAATAAAAACTCAACCCTGCTCTCTGGCCACGGTAATAAATCTAGACACAACTAGGAAATGAAGTCTCTCTCAGCTCGATATCTCCACGGCACATTTAGCACTAGTCATGATGATTTCTAGCACTCCACACAAACACACACACACAAATTTTTAATTTGTTATTTGTTGTAACAGGTGATACCTACCACCACCAAAAACAGGTTTTGAAGCAACTCTCCTGATCCATTGTCCAGCCTGCTCTCCTTAGTCAAGACTATTACTTCCTCTCACATGCAACCACCTTTTATCTGTACTGAAAGCCCCTTTTGGTAGCCCCATGGATGCCCCCTCCCCACCAAGGGGAAGCAGAGAAAATCCCTAGAGAGAAGGAAGACACCCCACACTGCCACCATGTAGTAGAGAGAGGGAGTGGAAATCAGGGAAGGCTTCTAGGAGGAGGTAGTGTCCCACTGAGATTGGAAGAGGCAAACGTCTGCTTTGCAGGAAGGGGGCACAGAGGCTGTTCCAGGCAGTGGGAAGAGCAGAAGAGTCAAAGAACCTAGTACAGGGGTCTCTGTGCCTCTCCTTGCCTCTTCCTGAAGCTGGTTTCTGTTTCCTCTTGGAAACAAGAAAGCCACACTAGCTGATCACCTTCCGATGACTATTATAAGGATTAATATTTTAATATTCTAAGGAGGCCTGTGGCCAGCTCTCTCATACTACAATGTGAATAACTTCAAGATAAGGCCCCAAGAGACAGATTCCTGGGTCTTACTGGGTTCTGGATCAGGGAGCTGGGTCAGACATCCCTCCTCAGGCACCCTCTATCCTCCTCCTCCGAATTTGGCACTTTGACGGGAATGCAGAATAGATGAGTGTCCTGGGAGCTTTCTGGGACAGGGAGGGGCCCTATCCCCACCCCTTCATTGTGATGTCTTCTAAAGGGGGCAGAGGGCAGGGTGATGTCACAGACCACTGGCCGGCCCCTCTCCCTCTCTGCCTGTGCCTGCCACAGGCCCGGCCTCACCTTTTCCCCCCACACCTCTACACCCTAGAGGAAACGGGTCAGCTTTGCCAAGCAGCCCACTCGGCCACCTGCAGCCATGGATGCAAATCACTCCAACCCCTTGGAGTCTCAGTCCTCCCCAGAGGCCCCCAAGCCTGGCCTGACCCCCTGCTCAACCCCGGGAAACAAGACCCTGCAGCAGGACGCTACCAGCACGGTGGGCGACAGGTTGCCACCAAAGACCGGAGCGGTGGTCATCGACATGGGCACAGGCACCTGTAAGGGGGCTTCGCGGGGCAGGTGCGGCCCACCTACACCGTGGCCACCATCGTGGGCTGCCAGCCCCAGAAGCCGGCCCCCACCGGGCAGCAGGCGCTGGAGACGTTCATCGGCGAGGCCGCGCGCGCGCGCGCCCCGAGGTGACGCTGGTGCAGCCGGTGCGGAGCGGCATCGTGGTGGACTGGAGCGCGGCCCAGCTCATCTGGCGCCACCTGCTGGAGCACGACCTCCGCGTGGCCAGCCAGGACCACCCGCTGCTCTTCTCAGACCCGCCCTTCAGCCCCACCACCAAGCGCGAGAAGCTGGTGGAGGTGGCCTTCGAGTCGCTGCGCTCCCCCGCCATGTACGTGGCTTCCCAGTCCGTGCTGTCCGTCTACGCGCACGGGCGGGTCAGCGGGCTGGTGGTGGACACGGGCCACGGCGTCACCTCCACGGTGCCGGTCTTCCAGGGCTACAGCCTGCCCCACGCCACGGAGCGCCTGGACCTGGCAGGCACCCACCTGACGGCCTTCCTGGCGGAGATGCTGCTCGGCTCCGGCGTGCAGCTGGGCCAGCAGGACCTGGACACGGTGGAGGACATTAAGCATCGCTACTGCTACGTGGCGGCCGACTTGCTCCAGGAGCAGGCCCGGCCCGAGCAGGAAGACCGGCAGAGGCTGGAGCTGCCGGTCGGACGGTCACGCTGGGCAAGGAGCTGTTCCAGTGCCCGGAGCTGCTCTTCAGCCCGCCCGCGATCCCAGGGCTGTCGCCTGTGAGCCTCCCCACCATGGCCACACGGGGTTTTCTCAAGGTGCCCCTGGAGGTGCGGGCGGACGTGGCCCAGAACGTGCTGCTCTGCGGGGACTCCTCGCTCTTCGCGGGGTTTGAGGGCCGCTTCCGCGCGGAGCTGCCGCGCGGTCTGCCCTGCGAGGCCCGCGCGGTGGTGACGGCCCGGCCCAGCAGGAGCTTCTCGGTGTGGATCGCGGGCTCCGTCCTGGCCTCGCTGCGCGCCTTCCAGTCCTGCTGGGTCCTGCGGGAGGAGTACGAGGAGCAGGGCCCCCACATCGTGTACTGAAAGTGCTACTGACCCGGAGCAGGGGTGGGGAGTGTTGTGGGCAGTAAAGCTTCCACTACCCAGCCGGCTCTGTCCTCCCTTCCCTCAGGTCCCTGCCTCGTCCACTCCTGGACCCACCCAGACTCGCCTTGCTCTGACCCCACACACCCAACCCACCAAGATCTGCCTCCAAAGACATCCTTGGTTCTGCCCTGTCCTAATTCACCTCCCATTGTCCATCCCGGGAGAGACCCCAGTTCTGATTCCCTAAACCCACCTCCCCCAGGATCAAGGCCCAACACACCACCATGTCCTCACCCTGTCAAACCCGTCTCCATGATCTGTGTCCCCCAGGGCACTCTCAGGTTGGGGCCCCACCCAAGCCCACCCCCAAGACATCCCCAGATTCTAACCCCTAATCTCCCCTCCATCACCTATTTCTTTTGATATATAGTGCCCCAAGATTCCTCTGGGCTCTAAGCTCCCCAATTCACCCCCTTGCCATGTCCATCAAGGATCCTCAACCCACCCCCATACCCTGTTCCTCTCCAAGGAACTGCACTGGGCGCTCCAAACCCCCTCTCAGAATCTTTCCATGAGTGTTGCAACCCCTAGGTGCACCCTCATAGTCTGCCCCCAATTTCTAATCCCCCCAAACATACCCCCGAGATCCACTTCCCAAGACATCCCTGGTTCTAAGCACCTCAAATCCACCCCCTCATTGGTTTTCTCTTGGCTGTTTATCCAAAGTTCTCCTATACTCTGATAATATGAGCACCCCCAAAATTCTCCCCACAAGTGCTGAAACCCCACATTCACCACAAAAATCCAAGTTCTGACCATCAGGGGTCTCCCCTTTAATGGCCCACTAAAGGATCCCTCGTCCAAATCCCATGCCCCAAGTTGCCCCTCCCCTAAACTCTGCCCTCCCCTCAGTTTGCTCCCCTAGACTCCTTCCATCCAAGTGCTCCCACAACCCATCCCCCATTCGTACCCCCAAAGAACACCACATTCTGAAACCCCAAACCCTCAGGATGACGCCACTGCTCTCAGCACAGCCCCTTATTCTGCATCCCTCTGAAAATACCCCTGCATGGTCTGTCTCTCAGTGCACCTCCTGACCCCAGTCCTCAGCCCTGGAATCCTCCCAGGAAGGCTTTGGCCCCCAGGACCATCCCATGATGACCCCACTAATGCCCTAGGTCCCTCCCCTGTGTTCTGACCTCCCAACTCCCTCCCCAAATACACTCTCCCAGGGTCACCTCATGATGAACCCCCAGGACACCCCACCCTGGGGTTTTCAGACGCCCAGGAACCCCCCCCCCAGGTCCCATCCCATTGGTTGAGACACCAATGGCCAGTGATGTTCCCAAGGGCCACCCACGCCACCATGACCCAGCTGTCCACTCCCATCTCCCTCCATTCTGCTTGTAATTCATTCCAAGTTCATTCCATCTCCCCAGACCTCGCTCAGCCTCTTCCTGGGACACACACCCCAGGAGCTTTCTTTGGGACCTGCGTTGAGGATGCCCTATGAGGCCTCTCCCATCCCATCCTGTCCCTGCGGGGGCCTGGAGAGGGAGTCCAGCCTCTCAGGATAGGGAAGCTGGGCATCCTCCCAACTGTCTCCTCCCTTTGTCCTCATCCTCAGCCACGCTGGGCCCCTGCTGAAGGCAGGATCCTCTGCCTCACACCATCATCCAGCCCCACAGACGTCAGGACCCCTGGCCAGCAGCCTGGACACGTCTCCCAAGACACATCCTCCCAGTTTACCAACAAAACAAGCACGAGCTGCCAGAGCTTATCCACATAGATGCTGAGTCCTCTCTTCTCTCAGTCCAAGGAACCATTCATTCTTCATTCCTTCAACCAGTCCCTGTTCACTAAGCATCTCCCACAGGCTCTCTCTGTCTCTGTCTCTCCCTGAGTCTCTGTCTCTGACTCACTTGCCAGCATCATTCTTATGCAGGAATTTTCCAGAGTGGAAACTCGTTTATCTGTGGAGCGCTGAGCCCACCCCACCCATCTGTCACATCTGCCATCAGACAATGGGGGTGGGTGAATGCTCTGGCTATCCCCACCCACCCTGTCCCATGGTGTCCTGGGGAGTGGGCAGTGTCTCCAGCCCCATCCTGGGCCAGATGGTGGTCCTCAGCTGGGGGGACTGCCCCGCAGACAGGCCAAGATCCCCAGTTCAGAAACATGCGAGTTGGACCCCCTGTGCTGTGTTACCCACTCCCGGCCCACACAGGCGGCCTCAACCTGTAGAATCAGCAAGAACCCCCAAGGTTAATCTCCAAAATATATAAAGAACTCATACAGCTCAACAACAAAAAACACTAACAACCGAATTGAAAAATGGGCAAAAGACCTGAACAGGCATTTCTCCAAAGAAGGTATACAGATGGCCAACAGGCACATGAAAAGATGTTCAACTTCATTAACTATCAGAGAAACGCAAATCAAAACTACAATGAGATATCACCTCACGCCCATCAGAATGACTATAATTAACAAGACAGGAAACAAGTGTTGGAGAGGATGTGGGGAGAAAGGAACTCTCATACACTGCTAGTGGGAGTGCAAACTGGTGCAGCCACTATGGAAAACAGTATGGAGATTCCTCAAAAAATTAAGAATAGAACTACCGTACGACCCAGCTATTCCACTGCTGGGTATTTATCCAAAGAACATGAAAACACCAATGTGTAAAGATACATACACCCTTGTTTTCATTGAAGCATTATTCACAATAGCAAGACTTGGAAGCAACCTAAGTGCCCAGCAAGGGATGAATGGATAAAGAAAATGTGGTGTATATACACAATAGAATACTACTCAGCCATAAGAAACAACGAAATCTAGCCATTTGTGACAACATGGATGGACGTAGAGGGTATTATGCTGAGCAAAATGAGTCAGAGGGAGAAGGTCAAATACCGTATGATCTCACTCATAACTAGAAGATAAAAACAACAATGAACAACCACAGAGAGACAGAGATTGGATTGGTGGTTACCAGAGCAGAAGGGGGAAGTGAGTGGGGCGAAAGGGATTAGGCACATGTGTGTGGTGATGGATTGTAATTAGTATTTGGGTTGTGAACATGATGTAATCTATGCAGAAATAGAAGTATAATGATGTATGCCTGAAATTTATACAATGTTATAAACCAATGTCACCGCAATAAAAAATAAATAAATATATATAAAAAAAGATGTCAAGTGAAATAAGTCAGAGGGAGAAGATCAAATACCGTATGATTTCCTTCATTAAGTAGTAGATAATAACAACAATAAACAAACACATAGGGACAGAGATTGGATTGGCGGTTACCAGAGGGGAAGGGGGGAGGGAGGAGGGTGAAAGGGATAATTCGGTACATGTGTGTGGTGATGGGTTGTAATTAGTATTTTGGTGGTGAACATGATGTAATCTATGCAGAAATAGAAGTATAATGATGTACACCTGAAAGTTTTACAATGGTATAAACCAATGTTACTGCAATAAACAAAAGATTTAAAAAAATGGAAAAACAAAAAACAAAAACAAAACAAAAAGATGTCAAGGGGCCAGCGGGGTGGTGCAAGCAGTTAAGTGTGCACGGTCCACTTCGGAGGCCCGGGGTTCGCAGGTTCGGATGCCGGGCGCACACCGACACATCGCTTGTCAAGCTATGCTGTGGCGGCATCCCATATAAAGTAGACGAAAATGGTCACAGATGTTAGCCCAGGGCAAATCTTCCTCAGCAAAAAGAAGAGGATTGGCAAAGGATGTTAGCTCAGGGCAGATCTTCCTCACAAAAAAAAAAAAAAAAAAGGATGTCAGAAGATATATGAAAAACCCAAAACAAGAACCCCCGAAAGGTTACAAAGTGATGAGGAGGAACTGCTTTTTCTTCTCACCAGGGGGCAGCACCTCCAAGCTCAAGGGGCTGAGGGCTGCACCAAATTTAGAACCATGACGACTGCATCCCAGAGCTCAAAGGAGACCCACCCCGCACCACGGGGTCAGGGCGCTGCCAGCCACATGCACACAGAAGGGATGTGGGACAAGCTGAGTCCCATATGCAACTGGAAGTGAGGAGGATGCACAAATCCCCACCACTCTTGGGCTGCTGACAAACCCAAAGGGCTCTCATTTAGACCAGACTAAGGTTCCCCCAGCCCCAAACCTTCCCTGGGACAGAAATTTCCCCTAGAACTCTCCAGAAATGTGCCCCTCCCATTTGCACACTCTCAGGGGTGGCAAGCTCACTACCTCAAGTCTGTTGTTAGAAATCCCACCTCCTTCCAGGAGTTGTAGGTAAACCTCTGTGCTCTCTGCTTGCCACTCCCCTACCCGGGGCACTGAGAGCACCAGAGAGGTCCCCCCACCCGTATTCACACACACCCCTGGAGTCTACTCTCTCCCAAGCCCACCGTCCCCAATTTCTTCCACTTCTGGTTTTAAGTCATTCACGCATTCATTCTACAAACATGCATTGACCACCCACTATGTGCCCAGCTCTGGGCTGAAATCTAAGAAAACCACAGTGCATCACTTGGGATGTACCATGGAGGACAGGACATGCGAAAGATGTCTAATGTCACTGTCTTACTCTCAGACGACATTTGAGGGACAGCGATTGTGTCTCCTTTATTCACTGAGTTTACTAAGTGGGGAGCAGGTGTCTGGATAGGAATCGGGAAAATCCAGTCTCAGCCAACAGTTACAGTTAAATCAGTAAATCCAAAAAAGAAAAGTGAATGGGGTGGCTTTCCATCCATCAGCTGTATTACTCCCTATAAAAGGTCTCAAAAGCAATCTCTGTGCTTTTTTCCCCCCTCAGCCAAGAAAAGCATCCATGGAGCTCAAGTTTGAGGTGAAACCAGGCTCAGGGTCCACCTGTCCTCGTTGATCCTCGGATTTCTGTGTGAGCAGGTGAGTAACGTGTGGACCTGGTACCGACAGGTTCCATCAGCCTCCGCTGTGCAGAAGACCTGCCAGTGGGCTTTCCTGGGCTTGGGTTGTCACCACAAGGAGTCAGGAAGACTTTCGGGTTAAAAATGAAATTACTCGACTTTTTATAAAATACTCAAATGTTTAAAATCTAATTAGAATTCTTCTTTGCATTTGGTCCAAAACTAAGGTGATATAAAAAGATATACCTTACAAAGTCTTGCCCTCACCTTGTTTTCTTTCCATCCCATTCTCCTTCCTCTAGCCACCTATAGGTAATTACTTTGATTGGTTTATCATGCATTCTTACCGTTCTGGATTTTCTTTAAGTAAATGCAAGCAAATATATTTTCATTTCCCCTTTTACTTATACAAAACATTGTAGTACTCTATGCATTTTTCTCTGCCTTTTTTCCTTTAACATATACTGGAGATTTTTCTATTATTAGTGCATAGAGTACTTTGCTCTTTTTAGTGGTAAATAGTCTTAAAAACGAAGAGCTGGACACTAGGTATGCTCAGTGCCTCTGGAGTATCATTGCTTCTAAGACCTTTCAGTGGATATAGTAGCGTCAACTTAAAAAGCAAATTTGCCTGTTATTTCATCTGAAATTGAATTTATTTGGGAATAGCCAAAAGAATTGCAATTCAGGATATACATGCTATGGCAAACCACAGGCAAATCCAGAAAAGAAAGGAGGGGAGCTGCTTTTATAGAGAAGAGCAGGAGTAAGGAGGGGCTGTTCTAAAGGAAAATCCATTGGGGGAAGTAAAGGTCAAGGCAGCAAAGGCTTCTCACTGGCTGAGCTGCGGCGTTTCTCCATGGCTGAGCTGCCACGTTTCTGGTTAGCTTAGCTGCAGTGTTTCTCGATGGCTGAGCTGCCGCGTTTCTCGATGGCTGAGCTGCCGCGTTTCTCGATGGCTGAGCTGCCACGTTTCTGGTTGGCTGAGCTGCGGCGTTTCTGGTTGGCTGAGCTGCGGTGTTTCTCGATGGCTGAGCTGCAGCGTTTCTCGATGGTTGAGCTGCGACGTTTTTCGTTGGTTGAGCTGTGATGTTTCTCATTGGCTAGGATGTTGTCAGGTGGAAAAAGAAATCTTGCTTCAGTAATAAAGCAGTTTTACTTCATGTCCAAGACACAAGTCTCTGTCACTTCCTGTTTGGTGTAATTGACAATACGTGAGAGGGTGTGAGAGCTCCCACTACAGGCCTTCCTGATTCCAATTTAGTTAAGGTTTCTTTTATCAATTTCTGCAGTAGAGAATACGTAATTTTTAAATCATGAGTTTAACATGATATTTCTAATTCGATTTAACTTTACAGTGGTTTTTTGCTTAATTTTCTTTGATTTTATATTAATCTCTTATATGTTATACTAAAACTATTGCCTCTGAATAGCATTAATTTATTTACTTAATGATATTCTCCTTCAGTGTATATAAAAAATTACACCCAGAAGAGTCGCTGTCTTTACGTAGCAATCCCGCTTCTGGAAATATACTCTGAATGTAAACCTCCCAAAATACAAGACCACATCTACACACGATGGTTATTCACAGAAGCATTATTTCCAACAGCAAAAGAAGAGAAACAACTCAAATGTCCTTCAGTAGGAAACCAGCTGATTTAGCAATATACTTAGTTTTAAAGTCCCGTGAAAGCATTCTTTTTCAAACTCTGTTGTAGTCCTGTTTCCAATTTATATGCAAATTCGGTTCATTGAGTTATTTGTTTTCCATTTTGAGGATTGTGGTTGTATTTTTAAAATATGGTTCCGAAGTCAAAACTGTATAATGAGCCATATTTAGGCAATTCTAAATTCAATTCCTGTCTCCTCTTCTCAATTATTGTCCTACCCTTCTTGGTTACCGTTTGTATTCATTTGTTTTATCTTTTCAGCGTTTCTTTTGCAAATATAAGAAAATAGGTGTGTGTATATGTAAAAATATACATATGCAAAATATATGTGTGTATATATGTACATATATTTATATATATATGTATTATATAAAATACATTTGTATTTTACATACAATTACATACAATACATATACATATAAAATGCAAATGTATATACGTTTATATGTATACATATACATATGTATATATCCCCGCCTTTCCCTTCTTTTAAAAAGGAATCATTGCATACACTTTTGTACCTTGATGTTTTTCTCCTTATATTTATTGGGGATAATTATCTCTATAACTACCTAGAGATCTTATCACTTTTTAATGGCTGCATGATTCTTCACTAGGTGAATATCCCATAGTTTATTCAACCAGTTCCCTATTGATGGTCATTTGTGTTGTTTCTACTTCTTTGCTGTTATAAATAATGTCACAGTGAACAGTCTTAGAGGAATATTTTAGTATTTCTGTATCTTTGAGATGGATTCCTAGTAGTGGGAATGATGGAGAAAGGATAAATATTTTTGCAGTTTTGCTTGATTATGGTAAATTTTCTTCTGTAGGAGTTGTACCCCAACAGTGTATGAAAGTGCCTTTCCAGACAGACTTTCCAACAAAGGATTTTTATTGATCTGAAAGATAAGAAATAGTATCAGTATTTACCATCTACATCTCTGTTCTGTGACTAAGATCATTGATGATTCTACCAAGAGTGTTGTCCTTGAAATGGAAGTGGTGGAAACCAGAGTGTCCTGTGTTGGGAACATGAGGAAATGAGACACAGAATGCAAACACTTTGGCAGTGATGAGGGAGAGAGACTGAGAAGTAACTGGAAAAAAAACTATGCTCTTAGGATAGGTTTATTTCCCCGCTACAAATACTGCATAGGGTTGAAATGGTGGGAGGAAGAGTCCAGTAGAGTGGGAGAGCTGGAAGGGGAAGGGTAGATAAGAGATCATCGATAGGCTTCAGATCCTAAAAAGGCAGGCGGGATGGAGCAAAGAACAGAGCTGCAGAGCACGGCCTTACAGAGAAGGGGAGACGGCTCCTGGTTTGTAACAGGAGAGGGAGGAAACCGTGGCGTAGGTTGTGATTTTGGTGACAAGACAGGAAAATGGACTCCTTAGGATGATTGCTTTGAGAAGTAAGAGGCAAGACCATCTGCTGAAAGTCAGAGTGTATTCATCGATACCTATTGCTGCATAGCAAATTATCCCAAACCTTAGTGACTTAAAACAATAACCATGTGTCATCTCACAGTTTTTGTGGTTCTGGAATTCAGGAGCAGCTTAGCTGGAAGGTTCTGTCTCAGGGACTTTCATGAGTTCACATCAAGATATCAGCTGGGGCTGCCGTCATCTGAAGGACTGACTTCCAAGGTGGTTCACTCACATGCTGGCACGGTGGTGCTGGCTGTTGGAGGCCTCAGTTCTTCTCCACGTAGGTCTCCCAACCAGGATGCTTGAGTGTCTTTGCAACATGGCAGTTGGCTTCCCTTAGAGCCAGCAGTCCAAGAGAACAAGGCAGAAGCTACAGTGCTTTCTAAGACCTAGCCTCAGAAGTCACCTCCACAATATTCTGTTGGTCACACAGGTCAGCCCTAATTCGATGTGAGTGTGACAACCAGGAGGCTCGAATCATTGAGGGCTATTTAGGAAGCTGGTTACCATAGGGGAAAAGGTGAGCATGTGAGAGATTTAGAGACATTAGACAAGGTATGATGAATAGGAAGCTTCAGAGACTTGTGGGATTGTCCTACAGTGTCAAGAGCTCTTTGCGTGGTGGAGACCATGTTTTTCTGGAGGTGGCAACGTGACATCTCTTGTGCAGGCTGGCCTGCCCAGATGTTGCCACGGAGCAGGCAGATTATTGGAATCATGCTTGGTTGGAGTTCTGCTGTGCCAGAGTGAAGATAGGGGGTAGGGATAAGGAAATATGTTGAAATGAGAGACAGTGAAATACAAGTTGGGTAAGTATGAAGTGAGGAGAGAAGGTAGTAGATGGACAACAATAAAGTAGGAGAGTGGGTAGACTGGAGCCATGTGTGGTAGAACACATGTCCTGAGAGGAGGAAATGAGTCAGCAGGGTAGATGTTTGGGAATTTGGGTTCAGAGAGAGAAGTTTCTGAACTAGTGTTCTAGATGGTAGAGCAGTGTTAGGTGATGACAAAGCCTGGGGTGGTGCCCATGGAAATGTGTGGCCAAGATGGATGGGGACAAACTCCTAATACTGTGAGACTCATCCTCATGGACGCTGACATCATCCAAGTGAGGTGGGACTGGAGGTTGAAATAACAATGGGAGTCAGGTGCCAAAGTCTCCGTGAACAGGGGTTGTAGCTGGGACTGTGATTGAGACAACCACGCGGATGGGAAGAATGTGCCCTGAGACTCAGGGAAGCCAAGGACTTAAAATGGGGGGAGCAGTAATGTATTGGTCATACCATTGGGGCAGAAGAAGACAAGTTTTGCCATCACATGGCCCTGAGTTCATCACCTGCTAAGCAAAATAAAGGCCCAGTATCAAATATATTATGTCTGAAGGAGGACATGACGGACGGGCTAGGACAGATTCGTCCTCAGTAACCTAGAGAGGGAGAGAGGCTGTGAATACTTTGTATTTTCCCATTTATTCCAGGGCCCTGTCCTGAGTGCTCTGTGGGGATAAGAGGAGGAGCATCCTGGTTCTCCACTGCCCTGTTGTTCACGAACATTTACTGAATCACAGGATGGCGGCCATGGTTCTGTCCCCAACTTGTGCTAAGTTCTTGGGTCCTTACAGCCCTCAGAGTCCAGGCGCTAAAGGCCCCTGCACCACAGGGGAGGGGGCTGAGCAGGGGAGGTGGGAGTGGAGCCCCAGGATCCCTGAGGTCACTGATATCTGATTATGTGGTTCTTGGGATTTGGGACTTCAGTGGTTTGAGTGTCTGTGGAGATGTCACCTGTGTGGTGAGTGTGTGGGATTTTATGAATTTTACCTCTAATTCCTTCTATAAACTTGATGAAGTAACAATGATGTCCCTCCGAACCTCAATTTCTTTATCTGTGAAATGGGAATAATCTGTGAACAGAGGGCATCCCTGGATTCTTGTGACTCCTTCCTTCTTCTCCAGCTCAGTCTCCCCTGTACCCAGCCTCTCCTTGGAGAAGATGCACAGAGGAGGAAGGTCTTGTTCATGGCTTCCTGGCAAGCTGGTTACTGGTAAGTCAGATACTCCTTTCTCCAGATAATTATTCTTTTGACCAGAAATTGGACTTATCTTTTGTGGCCTGGAGCCTCACAGGCAAACCAGGTCCTCAGGCATCCCAGGATCTCCGAGCATCTGATGGAGGGTGAGGGGCTGCCCAGAAAATGTCAGCCTATGTCAACATTTTTTACATTTTCAAAGCTTCCTCCGGGGTCACCGTCTATATTGTGTTCTGCTGAGACTTTTAAAGGAAAGACATGACCGTGTCCTGTACTCAAGTAATTTATGACGGCTACTAGTGAGTATTTCTCTGTTTTCTTCAGTGTCCCAGCCTGTCAACCTTGGAGATTGAGAGAAATAAGATTACAGAGCCCACAGTCTTACTGGAAAAAGACAACCGTGTATGTGGTGGACATGCATCTAACCTTGGGAGTGGGTGGAAGTAAGTAGACAGGAGACGAGCATTGAGGGCTGAGCCTGGAAGCAAAGGAGAGCAGAGCTCAGTACCTGCCCGGACATCGTGTGTTTTGGGTTCCTCTTCCCTAGTTCTGTCATCCTCGGCCCTTTTCCTGTCAACATTGGTGAGGGTGGTCCTTGGCTAAGCCATGATGTTTGTGATGGTTTAAGACTTGGTGACCTTCGAGGATGTGGCTGTGGAGTTCACCCTGGAAGAGTGGGCATTGCTGGATGCTTCTCAGAGAACACTGTACAGGGATGTGATGCTGGAAAACTGCAGGAACCTCGCGTCTCTTGGTAAGCCTGACATCATTCCTGCATTTATTTATTGACTCAGGTAACAAGGCTTTTTTTAATTCATGTAACATTCACAAAACAGAAAGACTGACCATTTTAACTATTTTAAATATACAGTTCAGTGGCTTTTAATAATGTCACAGTCTTGTGCAACCATCACCACTCTATAATTCCGGAACCCTTTTATCATACCCATGATCATTAAGTAATTACTCCCCAGTCCTGCCTACCCCCAGCCACTGGCTACCACTAATTTACTTTCTGTCTCTGTGGATTTACCTATTCTGGACATTGTATATAAATGAATCATACAATATATGGCCTTTGGTGTCTGGCTTCTTTTGTTCAGCGTAATGTTTTTAAGATTCATCCATGTTGTAGTGTGTATCAGGCTTCGTTCCTTTTTATGGCTGAATGTATACCATTGTGCATATATACCACTTGTTGTGTATCCACTCATCTGTTGATGGACATTTTAGCTATTGTGAATAGTGCTGCTACGAACATTCATGTACAAATTTTTCCTTGAACAGTTGTTTTCAGTTCTTTCAGGTATAAACTTAGGAATGGAATTACTGGGTCATATAGTCATTCTATGTTTTAACTTTTTGAGGAATCTCTAAACTGTTTGGCAGAGTACCTGTGCAGCATTTACATTCCCTCCCACAATATGTGAGGGGTCCAATTTCTCCTCATTCTTAACCACACTTGTTTATTTTCCTTTTTTTTTTTTTATGAAAGCCGTCCTTATAGATGTGAAGTGGTATATATCTCAATGTGGCTTTTATTTGCATTTCCCTAAAGAATAATGAGATAAGAATCACCTTCTCTTATGCTTGTTGGCCATTTCTATATCTTCTTTAGTAAAATGTGTATTCAAGTCTTTTGCCCATTTTAGGGGGAACAGGGTTGTTTGTCTTTTTGTTGTTGAGTTGTAAGAGTTCTTTATATCTTCTGGATGCTAGACATTTATCAAACATATGATTTGCAAATATTTCCTCCCATTCTATGGATTTCCTTTTCACTTTCTTGAAGGAGACTTTTGCTGCATATAGAATTTGTGGGTGACAGTTTGTTTTCTTTCAGAACTTTGTTTATTTTTTTGTGTGTGAGGAAGACCAGCCCTGAGCTAACATCTGCTAATCCTCCTCTTTTTTGCTGAGGAAGACTGGCTCTGGGAAAACATGCGTGCCCATCTTCCTCTACTTTATATGGGACGCCGCCACAGCATGGCTTGACAAGCGGTGTGTCGGTGCGCGCCCGGGATCCGAACTTGCGAACCCTGGGCAACCGAAATGGAGCACGCGCACTTAACTGCTACACCACCGGGCAAGCCCCAATAATTTCTATCTTTTTGATGGTCTCTATTTGGTAAGAGTTCCATTTCCTTTAGTTCTTTGTACATGGTTTCCTTTATCTCTTTGAGCATAATTAAAATAGTTGATTTGAAGTCTTTGTCTGGAAAGTCCCTTCTTTGGGGACAATTTCTGTTAATTTCCTTTTCCTGTAATGGGCCAAGCACTTTTGTTTCTTTGCATGACTCATTTTTTTTGTTGTTGAAAACTGGACGTTTGGCATTATAGTCTGGCAATTCTGTAAATCAGATTTCCCCCCATCCCTAAGTTTTGTTGTTGTTGCTTGTTGTAGTTGGTGTTGTTTGTTTGGTGACATTTCTGAACTAATTTTGCAATGTCTGTATTAGTCATGTGTGGCCACTGAAGTCTCTGTTTTCTTAGCTTAATGGCCAGCTAGTGATTTGTCAGAGATTTCCTTAAATACCTAGAACCCAAAAACGCACAGTCTTTGCAGACGGTCTCTGTGTATATTTTGGAGCGTGCTTTCAAAACTCAATCAGGCGATTGCCAACTCTGTCTTAGCCTTCACTTCCTGCTTGTGCAGAGCAGGAAGGTCAATCAAAGGTGAGGGCTTAGTGCCTTCTCAGGTCTTTTCAGAGCATGCACCCAGCCCTGGGTATGTGCATGGTCTTACGTATACCTAGGAACATGTGGGAGCTTTTCGAAGCCTTTTTTTGTCCAAAACATCTTATTCCCTGCTTTCCTCTTAGACTTTTTGGTTAGTCTTTTGTTTGGTTCAATGGTTTTCCCTTGCCCCAGGCAGCAGTGGCTAATACATTTAAATGTGTTTGGCACATGCCCCAGCCCTCCACCCTTCATAGCCACCTCAGCACTCAGAGAGTTTGGAGTTAGACAAAATAAAAGCAAGCCCTTTGAGCCAGTCATTCAGGGAGCCACCAGACAGGTCAAAACAAGCAACCACAGCTCTTTGAGAATAAAATCCGTTCTGCTCCCTCCAGTAGTAGGAACACAGGCTGCTGTCTTCAAGGTGACTGCCATGGTGGGGAACAGGTGATGGGCCAGGGTCAGTTAAATTGTCACAGAGCTCTCTTACCAAATTCACTTTTGTTTTGATTAAGCATTATTCTGGTTGCTGTAAACTTTTTATAACTCTCCAATGTTCCAATCAAGTTGATTCCGACAGTTTTTACCAGTTTATTTGCTGGTGTTTTGTAGAGTGTTGGACGTTGAGAGTTACCTACTCCACCATTGTCACTGACATCACTTCTCACAAGTCTTTCTTAAGCACCTTTATGTTCCTGGGTCTGTGCTAGGAATTAGGAATATGGTGGTGAATGAGGTCTGTGCTAGGAATTAGGAATTAGGGAATTAGGTCCCTACCATCCTGGAGCTTGTGGTCTAATGCCTTCCCTATCAACTGAAGATCTACTCCTTGCCCTGACTTCATGTTCTCCATGGATAAAAGCTTTGGGGCTTTTAAGTCTGTATTTGAAACTGGGCATGAACTTCTGGGACCAGTTATCCCCCGTCACCCTGGATATTGACTGAGGATGCTTGCATTTTTTTTTTCTTGGTGAAAGATAGTTTTACTATATTTGTTAGAATTTAGGGATAATTGTACCTCTGCTCCTAAAGTCACACCTGCTCATCTATAGAAGTGTGGGCCTCAGTTCCCTGGTGAGGCTTCTTGTCTCGTGCAGAGTCCCCTACATCATATGTCTTTTCTCCATGTATAGGGAATCAAGTTGATAAACCTAGTCTGCTCTCCGAATTGGAGCAAGAAAATAAAGCGAGGACAGAGGAAAGAGGAATTCTCCCAGGCACCTCTCCAGGTGAGCACTAGGTATATATGAGTCTTTGTCAGGAACCTCTCTGGCCTGTGGCTTGACAGTTTGGAGTATTACATTAGGAAATATCCATCAGAGATATTTGTAAAATGCCCTTTTTTTCCGACAAGAAGGCCAAAAACGTTTAGTATGAGCCTCCTCGTGGACCTCCTTTTCTTTTTCTTTAACTTTCTGTTCATTATCTCATACTTTACTTTGGCCTCAGAGGGGGGAAAAAGATCTCTCTCTTCCTTTTTAAATTTAAGTCTCATATGAGCTCTTTGTCTAGTTCCTTCTCACTTTACATTCCTGACAATTCCTTCTTTCCATCAGCATCAATCTCAATATTTCTAGAGTCTTCTTTAATACAAACCTAAAATTTTCACACTCGTGTCCCTTTCGTTGTAAACCTCCTGAAAATCTCTAACCCCTTCGGGTCTACCTTCACTAATGTGTGCATTTTACCTTTTCTTTCCTTCATCAACTTAAATTTCTTTTCAATTTGTTTCGGATTTGGAGACTCTACTTAAAGTCCAAGGGTTAACTTCTAAGCAGCATGTTTTTAGAGAAGAACAATCTAAAGGTTTAAAAATGGTAAGATTTCTGATTTTCCACAGTAGGAAAATACCATAAATTAGAAAAGCCACAAAGTTACCAAGAGATTCATTTTCCCAAGAAAAAGTTGTCCCTCTGGAGAGATACCCTGAAACTCTTGTGAATTTGGAGAGAAGCATAAGTTATCCCCCAAAGTTTTTCTTCCCTGAGTGTTCACAAAAGTAAATGTTTCCATAAATGTGACTCAGATATTGAGTGTTTCAAACATAAATTTGTCTTAAACTTATCAGAAGATGTTCTGTGAATCTGATAAGGACTTATGGCAAAGCATCCATCTTTTTTAACTTCTGAGAACTCAAACCAGCAGAAATCATATACAGGCACTCAAAGTGGCAAAAACACCAATTATAATGATGCTATACATAGCAGAATTCCTGGAAGAAAAATTCCTATGATAGCATTGAATATTAAAAATATTATAAATTATAGTCAGCATTCATTTCTTAATCAACAGGAGAGAAGTCATCTTGGAGTGAAACTCAATGAGTGTAATCAGTGTTTTAAAGTCTTCAGCACAAAAGCTAATCTTATTCAGCACAAGAGAATTCATACTGGAGAAAAACCCTATGATTGCAATCAATGTGGCAAATCCTTCAGCAGCAGTTCTTACCTCACTGTTCATAAGAGAATACATAATGGGGAGAAACTCTATGAATGCAGTGACTGTGGGAAAGCTTTCAGTAACCCCTCATCCCTTAGACTGCATGTGAGAACTCACACTGCAGAAAAGCCCTATGAATGTAACCAGTGTTTTCACGTCTTCCGCACTAGATGTATCCTCAAAAGGCACAGGAGAGTTCATACTGGGGAGAATCGTTACGAATGTAATCACTGTGGAAATGCTTCAGCACAAGCTCCTCCCTTACTGTCCACAATAGAATGCATACAGGGGAGAAACCTTATGAATGTCATGATTGTTGTAGACCGTTTAGGAAGAGCTCACATCTGACACAGCATGTGAGAACTCATACTGGAGAAAAACTCTGTGAGTCTAATGAGTGTGGGAAATCCTTCAGCAGCAGTTTTTCTCTTACTGTGCACAAGAGAATACATTACGGAGAGAAAGCCTACGAGTGCAGTGACTGTGGGAAAGCTTTAAATAATCTCTCATCTGTTAAGAAACATGTGAGAACTCACACTGGAGAAAAACCCTATGAATGCAATCATTTTGGGAAATCTTTCACCACTAACTCTTACCTTTCTGTGCATAAGAGAATTCATAATAGGTAGATATGAATATAATAACTGTGGGAAAGCATTCATTGATCTGCCATCTCTCGGGCATCTTCGGGACTCACATTGGATGTATAAATTATTTGTTGTGTAATAAATTATCCCTAAAATTTAGTGGTTCAAAACAACAAGCATTTATTATCTCACAATTTCTGTAGGTCAAGAGTTCAGGAATGGATTAGCTATGTAGTTCTAGCTCAGGATCTCTCATGAGAAACAAGATGTCAGCCAGAAATGCAGTCATCTAAAGTCTTTGGGACTGAAGGGTCCACTTCCAAGGTAGCTTACTCACATCCCCGGCAAATTAGTGCCAGTTGTTGGCAGGGGTCCTTCAGTTTCTCCTTATGTAGGTCTCTCCATGGTGCTGAGTATTGTCACAATATGGCAGCAGGTTCCCTCCAAAGGAAGTGATCCAAAAGAGCCCATGCAGAAGCCGTAAGTCTTTTATGACCTAGCCTCAGAAGGTCATATTCTCTCTTCATCTGGATTGTGTTGGTCACCCAGACTGATCCTGCCACACAGTGGGAGGGAACTACACAGGATATGAATACCAGGAGACAGAGATCACTGGGAATCCTCTTGGAGTCTGGCCTTCAGTGAAGAAAAGTCTTCGGCACACCCTCATCCTTCTAATCTGACAATATGGAGTAGCATTCAATAACCCACACGTTAACTCACTCTGGAGAGAAGAAGCCTTCTAAGTGCACTGTATGTGGTAAAACCTTCAACACAAACTCTGACCCTACTGTGTGCCAGAAGATGACCTACTGGGGAGAAACCTAAAGAATGCAATGGCTATAGGAAAGCCTTCAGTGATAGCCTTCGGGAGTCACGTCACAATTTACACTAAGGGAAAACGCTATGAATATCATCAAAATGGAAAACCCTTCAGAGGACCCTCATCCCTTAAGACACACATGAGAAACACACTGCAGAGGAACACCCTGTATATAAGGAATGTGGAACGGCAAACACTGGCACTCTCCCCTCTAGTCTACGCTGCTCTGTGCTTGGGGAGGTTGATGGACTATATCAAAGAGCTCATTTGCCTTAGGCTTCTGTTTGGGTTGGTCAGTGGGGAGCCCAGTTAGGAGATCAGAGGGTTGGAGGAGAGTGACTCCATGCCATGACTATATCCCTGCAGGACAACTGGGGTCCGGATGTTACCCTTGAGCTCTTCTCAGCCCCTGTGGTGCAGCTGTCTCCCCTTTGCCCACTATGACCCCAGACTCACTCCCTCCCCTCACCTTTTCTTCCTTGCTCTTCCAGTGACTGAATATGCAGTATCCCTCTTTGGTTTCCCTACCCCCTAGTCCTGTTAACAGGAATCATTCTGGCCTAGTGACACATCAGTGCATGGAGAGCATAATGAAAAGTCTGTACCATTTCCTACAGGGGCCCCAAATAATCAGGATTCATCACATCGCTGACCTCACTTTCCACCACTCTCCTATTTGCTCCATCCACTGTAGCCATACTGGTCTTGCTGTAGCTCCCTCACCCCAGCACAGTTCAATGTCAGGGTCTCTGTACTGCCTAGACTGATAACCCCCAATGTAGCCACATGGCTCACTCTCAGTTCACTTAGGTCTCTGCTCAAGTGTCCCCTGAACGGAGAGGCTTTCATTCTCACTCCAGATAAATGAGCAAGTCTCCAATTCCCACATTTCTTATCGTTATTGGGAGATATTCATCTCAATAGCACGTATCACCATCCAATCAACTCTATATATACTTACTTATTTGACTAATATTTATTCCATCCCAACCCCCACTAGGTTGTAAGCACCATGATGGCAACGACTGTGTGTCTGATCCATTACTGTAGATCTTGTGCCACAAACCGTACCTGGTACTGAGGCAGTGCTCTGTAGCATAGAGTTTAAGAGTATGGACTCTGGAGAGAGACCATTTGGGTTCAAGTCTAGACTCTACCACTTAATAACCTGCTCACCTCAGGCAAGTAACATGTTTTGTGCCCCAGTTTCTTCATCTGTAAAATGGGAACATGAGAGTGCCTACTTCGTAGACTTGTATTAAGGATTCAATTGGTTGGTATATGTAAAGCACTTATGAAACTTCCTGGTATATAGGAAACACTGTATATATATTTCATCTTCTATTGTCAATTAATTAAAATTTTTTGTAGGAATATGCCAAGCAAAAGAAGCCAGACAGAAAGGAGTAAATACTATATGATTCTATTTATATAGGTTTCTAGAACAGGCAGAAAATAATCTCTGTTGGGGGAAAAAATCAGAACAGTGGTTGCATCAAAGTGTGAGGTGAGGGAGGTGAGGCAGTAGCTGGGATTGACTGGGAAGGGACAAGAAGGAACTTTATGGGGTGAGAAAAAGGTTCTATATCTTGATAGATGAATAGGTTACACAGGTGTATGCATTTATCAAAATGCATTAAACTGTACACTTAAGATCCGTACGTTAAACTGCATGTAAATTATACCTTAATTTGCATCAAACTCATTTTGCTAAGCGAAAGAGACAGAAAGCCATATGTTGCATGATTCCATTGTATGACATTCTGGAAAAAGCAAAACTGTAGGGAAGGACAACAAATCAGTGGTAGCCAGGGGTAAAAGGTGAGGTATGCAAAGGGGCAGCACAAAGGAATTTGGAAGTGATGGAACTGTTCTATGTTGTGGCTGTGATGGTGGATACACATCTCTATGCATCTTTCAAATCCTGTAGAACGGAACACTCCAAAGAATGAATATTACTACAGCTTAAAAAAAAGACTTAATCCACCAGGTGGCAGAGGGATTACAGACTATAACAAATGAACCTGACTGTATTACAAATGAATGACATAAGCACACTGATGTGCATGGAGAAAAGCCAATTTACTTTGGAAAACTGTACTTTGACCAGATACTATAAGGCTGAAAACAAAAAGAACTGTCTAGAAATCTTGTGCTCTGGTTCATAAATTTGTTTCTCAGAAAGGTATGGGTTAGCAATTCTGAAACCAGTTTATGTATATACTAGGGTTGAACAACTGAAAAAATATACTGTAGATCATGAGAGCCAGTTTCTTGTTGTCAAAGAAAGACGTTACCAACAAGGAAAGAGAGAAGGCTGGAATGAACACTGGGTGTTGGATTGGAATTGGAGGTATGAGTTTGGACATGTGGTTTTTTGATGATTAGATGATGATGATGATTGATAGATAGATAGATAGATAGATAGACAGACAGACAGGCATAGATGTGTGTGTATGCATGAGATGAGGTAATACATATATTTCCAAGCTAGATAGATAGATAGATAGATAGATAGATAGATAGATAGATAGACAGGCATAGATGTGTGTGTATGCATGAGATGAGGTAATACATATATTTCCAAGCTCTGTCAGCAGAAAAGACCTAGAGGCAGGGACATTCCAGTAGCCATGAGTACACGTGGCTCCCAGATGTTGCTTTCTAAATGCCATTCTCTAAAAAAAAAAAAAAAAAAATGTGTCGAGGGTACCAGGGTTCCTTGGTGAAGTGATTGATACCAGGGTTAGGACAGAGAAAATACCAGATTGTCCGGGAATATCTGGTGGTGCTGTAAAGTCAGGAAATGCTCAAAAAGTGGCGGGTCCTGGTTGAAAGAACACAGGTGCCAACCCAAAGGATCTTCTACTGGACAAGAAAGAGCCAGAGAGAAGAAGCACCAAAAATCTGCCTAAAAATTCCCGTCAGGTCTTTGAATACTGGATCTAAGCTGTGCACATGCAGACGCTGAGAGGTTTAGCAGAGAATAGCTACTGAAAGCTGAAGATTGTGCAGAAATTTCAGAGGACACACGCGCTGGGAATTGGAGGTTGGTTTGTGGACTCATCGCAATGGAGTGACCTTGGGAAAAAACCCTGGGTATCAACTAAGACCCTAGAAATGCCACACCCCGATAAGTACCATACCCTAAGAATAAGGGATACACCTAAGGAGTAAGTATAAACCTGAAATAGACCTGGCCTTATAAAATTTAAAACCTAGTCTTCCTGGGCTTAAGATGGTCCATTAGTCCCGTAACTGCCTACCATGACAAGCTGGAGCATCCTCATGGCATGGTGAATGGCTTCCCCTAGAGAGGGAGCAATCTAAGAGATGAAGGAGGAAGCTTCAGTGTGTTTTATTACGTAGCCTCAGATGTGACACACTGTCATTTCTGCAGCATTGTTATTCGTCACGAGTCACTGCTGATTAGTCTTCCAGGGACCTGGTGGGACAGAGAGAGCCCAGCAGACCCGGGAGTTTGGCGGGTAGAGGCGCAAAGAGGCGAACTGTGGCTACGAAAGCGGAGAAAGCAGAGGCCAGGCGGAGAGAGCCGAAGGAAACCGCCTGAGCCGAGGAGCGGCGGGGAGAGGCGGAGAGAGCCGAGACCAGGCGGAGGGAGCTGAAGATGGACTGAAAGAGCCAAAGATGGGAGGGCGGGGAACGGGGAGCCGAGACTGGGTGGAGGGAGGCGACATTGGACGGAAAGAGCCGAGGCCTGACAGGGAGAGCCGAGTGAGCCGAAAAGCGGCGAGAATCGGCGAGAGAGCTGAGCCAAGCCCCTCCTGGGGAGGACTGGGGACCCTGGTGGCGGAGAGAGAGTCCTGCTGAGGCGGAAGTGAGGATGGCGGAGAACGAGGGCGACCTTCCAGGCTTCTGAGCTGCCCCGAGCGCCCTGCACGAAGGGCCGTGGACGCCGGGACAGCGGCGTGTCCTCCACCCACGACGAGGACGCGCGTGTCCCCGCGGCTGCATCCTCCAGATGTGATGGCTGCGTGGAGTCTGGCGCCGGGGACTAACCCCGGGGGTGCAGCCTCTGATCCGCGCTGAGCCCGCGGACCCAGCCTGTGGGGAAGCCGCTGGGGGCAGTGACCACGCCGGCTGACCAGGGGTCTGGTAAGAGGCCCCCATCCTAGACGGAGGCTGGAATGCGAACTGTGGGCCCCTCCTGACCATCTCCCCACTTCCAACACCAACGCCAGGCTCTCATTCAGGGCTCTTGATTGTGTGCAACAGAGGATTGTTAGACTGATCGCTCACGGAGCCTCTGGGAGGATGGGGACAACGGGCTGGAGCCCCGCTGAGGCCGCTTCTATTAGCTGTTGTCCAAATCCATCGTCATCAGAGCGTAGGTCCCCCCTCCTAGGTCAGAGTCTGCGTGGGTGCGTCTGATCCACGGAACTGTGCCCTGGCTGCAGTGGGGAGGCTGCAAATGGCCATATCTGGCATTTTCTGCTTTTAAATCGGGAAGCTGGTGTTATCTCCCCCAGGATCATAAAGTGAGGGAAGCCCTCAAACACAGGATAGGGGTTCAGTGGCTGAGAAACCAAGAAGGATGACAGATGTCTAGTAGGAGGCCCTATACTTGAAGTTTTATAAGAGGAAACACTGGAGACCACATGTGTCAGCAACCTTTGGAATTTCGGCTCTAATTGTTTATGTTATTGTTGATGCACCTGGAAAGCATGTGTTGGACTTGGCAGTCTTCAGCGAGGTGGACACGACCCATCACCACCTCTGCCTTTTAGGGCCCTTGCTAAGGGCTCCACCACTGTTTACATTGAGAAGACCTGGTGCCTAAGCAGAGTGGAGCTGACTGGATGGCAGTGAATAGGAAGGGTGATGGGAGACATTGATGTTGGGCCACTGAAGCTGAGAGTTGGACCAGCAAATGGTGGTCCAGAGCAACCCAAATATCCATCATCTGATGAATGTATAAACACAGTGTGATCCGTATTTCTGTACGTTGTATGTACTTCAGCCAAAAACATATGAAGGACACGTGCTACACCATGGATGCACCTTTAAGACCTTCTGCTAAGTGAAAGCGTCTAGTCAAAGAAGACCACTTATTATATGATTCCTTTTACATGAAATGTCAAATATGGGCAAATCCGTACAGACAAGAAGTCAATTTGTGGTTATTTAAGGTTGGAGGCGGGAGTAGGAAGTGCAACGGTAATACTAAATTATTTCTATTTGGTTCTTTTTACAATTTTTTTCTCCTTATTGATATTCTCTCTGAATTGAGACATCATTCTCTTTATTTTCCTTGGTTCTTTGTCCCTACTTTCCATTAGCCCTTTGAGCATATATTAGAGAGTTATTTTGAAGTCCTTGTCTTATGATTCCAGTGCTTGGGCTTCCTCAGAAAAAATTTCTGTCAATTTCCACTCTATTTCATCTGAACCAGCTATACTTTCCTGTAGCTTCATATCGTTTGTAATTTTGTAGTGGTAACTGGACATTTTGCGTATTACAATGTGGTTGTTGTGAGAGTCAGATTCTCCTAGCTCTCCAGATTTTGCTGTTGTGGCTTTTTATGAGCTGCAGTCATCCTTTTGTTTAGTGACTTTTCAAACGATTTTTGCAAAGACTATGTTTTTTGATGTATGTGGTCACTGAAATCTGTTTTCAGTTATCTTAACAATCAGCAAGTGACCTGACAGAGACAGAGATTTCTTTAAATGCAAGGATCCAAAAGAACACATTTTGGGCCAGCCTCGTGGCTTAGGGGTTAAGTGCGCGTGCTCCGCTGCTGGCGGCGCGGGTTCGGATTCCGGGCACGCACCAATGCACAGCTTCTCTGGCCATGCTGAGGCCGTGTCCCACATACAACAACTAGAAGGATGTGCAACTATGACATACAACTATCTACTGGGGCTTTGGGGGAGAAATAAATAAATAAATAAATAAAAGAACACATTTTAAAAAAAGATAAAATTAAAATCTCCAGCCTTTACAGTAGGTACCCCTGCATTTCTTCCTTAGACTTCACCCCCTACCTGCATGGAGCCCACAAATCTGCCAGAGGTGCAATCCCAGGTCTTCTCAGTTCTCTGAGCACCCATCCAATCCTGGGCGTGTACATTACACTCCAGCTTCTCTGGTAGATGCAGTGGCCTTTCTAAGCTTTCATTCCCCAAAAAACTTTCTCCTCAGATGCCTCCTTTCCAGCTATTTATGTCTCTCTCCTGTCCTGGACATCATCCCTTGCGCAGGCATCTACCAGTAGCATAGACCTTTAAATGTTTCATCAGACAATGACACCACCAGGAAAGTCCCTCCAGCCTGAGGGGGAGAAATACGTGTCACCTTCTGCGCTGTTCCCTCAGGGGCCCGAAAGACAGATCACTACCACCCCGTCACATAATCACCCTATTTTAAGAAGCAGGTTAGTATTTGTCTCCTGGCATGAGGGAGCCATGCAAGGAATCTTTCCTCCCATCCTCACGACCTCTGCTGTACCAGAGATGGCAGCGGGTAGGCATTAACCAAAAACACCACAGTGCTTTCTTACCCAAATTCAGCCATGTTTCCTTCATTAATCACTCTTCTGGATGCTGTAAGTTTTATATTATATTTCCGAGTTCTGAAACACATGATTCTGTCAGTATTGTCCAACTGAACGGTTGCTTCAGTGGAGAGACTTGGTCTATGTGTACGTTAATTTGCCGTTTTTGTTAACAGAACTCGGGAAATGCTTTGATATGTCACCTTTGTCCTTTTTCTCCTTCATGTTTCTTTTGTTTGGTGGTTGCTTCTCAAAAATTATTTCATTTTGTAAATTTTCTCTTCCATATGAATTTAAGAATCACCATCATGATTTCAAAAAACATTATGATTTTTAAGTTTATTACATTGAATCAAGTACTTTTGAGGAAAACAACTCCTCCTTTATTGTTGGTGAAAACAACTCCTCTGATATTGTTACCATTCATATCTGCCTGAGCCAGCTCCCAACCTTAACTTGAGGGTAGAGGATGTAGTCGGTTGAATAACATCTCCCAAAGATTCAAGTTCACCCGGAACCTCAGAATGTGACCTTATTTGGAAACAGGTCTTTGCAGATGTGATTAAAGATCCGCAGATGAACTCATCCTGGATTTAGGGTGGGCCCTCAATTCAATGACTGGTGTCCTTATAAGAGGAGAGGACCCAGAGACAAGGAGGGAAGAAGATCACGTGAAAGACGTAGGCAGAGATTGGAGATCTGCTGCCACAAGACAGGGAAGCAGGTACCACCAGGAGCTGGAAGAGGTGAGGGAGGATTCTCTGCTGCTGATAAACTCTGAAGCAATTGTAGGGCTCCCCTTTGTTCTCATTCAAACCATCAAAACCTAATAGTACCTTGTCCTAAAAATTCTGATTATCACCTGGCTTACATCATTTAAATTTGGGTTTAGTCACATTGAATCTGAGGTCAAATAGTAAACTCAAAAGCTTCTCTAGTAAGCAGAGAATCAGATGAGAAATAAGGACTATAGATAGATACAATTCAAAGTCACTAATAGTTTCATAAAACACATGCAATTTGTTATAATATTAACGACATGATAAAAATCTCTAATTCTATCATTTATAATTACAACAAGTAGGCACATGGCTATTTAAATGTTCATTTTAATTAACTGAAATTATATAAAATTAAAATTTCAGTTCCTCAGTCACCTTTGCTTTATTTCAAGTACTCAGTAGCCACATGTGACAGTGCAGATATAAAACTCTTCTATCACTGCAGAAAGTTTGATTGGACAGAGATAAGCTACTGCACACTAGGTCAATCCTTTGGTATAAAATACATGCTAACACTGGAATAAAGAGAAGATTTTGTACATTTTTAGTACTCATGTACAGCTAATTGTAATTCTTATTTTCTTAATTTCCTTTCAGATCAAACTTCTTCCTTTTATTAATGTAATTCAGGATTTAGTCATTTACAACTGGGAATACTGTAGTAGTTGCATCAAATGGCAGTAATCATATTATAATCTACCTCAAGCACTAAAACAAGAATAGTCTTCTCTGAGGGAATTTAGACTGTAACTTCACTCTTCTCCAATGGCCCCATTCCTTTACATAAACTTGTCAGCATAGTATTTATTGCCTTCTAACATCATTTTTCCTGGGTATAAAAATTACTCTTGACTTATTGTCTAACCCTGTCAAAATATCTCACCATCATAAAAGTCACATTACCAGGACTTTAACATACATAAAATTTAAGATTATCAGCATTTTGAATGATCTCAAAAAAGAAAAATTCATTCTGGGGGCCAGCCCCGTGGGGTAGCAGTTAAGTGCTCACGCTCCGCTGCTGGCGGCCCGGGTTCGGATCCCGGGCGCACACCGACACACTGCTTATCAGGCCATGCTGTGGTGGCGTCCCACATAAAGTGGAGGAAGATCGGCATGGATGTTGCCTCAGGGCCAGCCTTCCTCAGCAAAAAGAGGAAGACTGGCATGGATGTTAGCTCAGGGCTGATCTTTCTCACCAAAAAAAAAAAAAATTGATTCTGATATTGAGCTTGATGTAGAAATCAACCATTTGTCTTATGATCAAACTTCTCTGTCTCCTACCTTTGAAGTGGTGCAGACTGTATCTCTCTGTATTTACCATATCCACCTGATGCTACAAATATTTAAGGCTAAGGTCTCTTTCTTGATTATAAGCTTCAGAGAAGAATCTCAAATTTTAGTATGTGATGGTATCTACCACACAGTACTTGCTCAATCATCTAAATTTAATAACTATCTGAGGACACAGAACTGTAGTTCTGAAAGCAGCAACAACAGAGATGTGAAATAGCTAACAGAAGGTTTTCATTAAGAAAAGAGCCCCCTACTATTTTTGTGCCTTATGCCTCAGCTCTGAGAGATACTGTAGACATTAGATCCCAAAAGCCAGTAGCGCGTAATTACCCAGAACTTTTCACGTCTGTGTATTTTAATCCCAAAGATAACTTAGATCTCACTTAATCTATCCACACCAAGGAAGCTTTTGAACGCAGTTTAACATTTACTTAAAGCTGACTTTTGACTAAGCAGTCACCTCATATCACAGGGACAGATAATATACTCTTAATTATGAAAAGCAATTTTCTCAGTCATTCATACATAAGAACTTGATTCTGGTACAAGAGATTCCTAGAGTACCTCCTTAAAATCTGTGGTTCTGACCAGTCCATTCACATGGACTGTATTACACTCCCAGGGGTATCCCTCAATACAGGTAGCATTTATTCAGCTATGCTTCCTTTTTTCTCCTTCCTCCACCTGGGACTAAACCACACAACAACTTCAGCAGAACACTGAATAAACCTCAGGGTAAAGAACTGCAAAGCTAGGATGTCCAACACATTCTCTTTATTAGGGAACTTGCACATCTTTGCTGGGGACTATGACCTCTGTAAAAAACCTTCCTCTCCATCATGCCTCTGGATACCATTTGTTCTTCCTTCTTTCCAAACTACATCATTGCTCATCATTATCAAGAGGACAAAACTTAAAGAGCTCTGTGAAAACCTGCCATACAGCCCACTACTTTAGTCCAATAATTTGCCCAATTCTATTTTCTTTCACCTCACTTGCATACCTACATGCCCCATGAATTTGAATATACTCACTTCCTTGACTGTGTATTTAAACCTGGCCATTCCATTATCATCTCTAGGTCATAATATCTTTCTCCAAGTTAATTTATAATTTTAAAACATGGCAAGATACTGAATGACTCCAGGTGAATAGCTTCATATATATGCATATGAATTTCATATGCATACAAATCTCCTGGGAATATTGTTAAAATGAAAATTTTGATTCCATAAATCTGGGACACACAGGGGAACTTTTAGATGACGGAATCGTTCTGACAGTACTGTGGCGGAGAATAAATGATTCTATGCATTTGTCAAAGCCCACAAAACCGTGTAGCACAGAGTATATGTAACACGTGCAAGTTTAAAAAAAATCAACCCATGTGACTGAGTATCCCAGGATGGAATGCAAACTGTGACAAATGACTCTAACATTATTATAAATTTATGATATCACCATACTGAAGGGGGTTGGGGGGCAGAAGCTAACTTGAGTAACTTTGGAAAACGGATGTTTTGACTAGAAACTGTAAGGCTAAATATAATAGGAACTGTACACTGTATGCAAACACTGTATTCTAGTTGGTAAATTTGTTTCTTCTGTGAGAATAGCCTAGAAATTCTGCAACTGCTTTACCCATATGCTGAGGGTGAAGAGTATGGATGGTAGGTAGAGGATGGTGGGAACCAGGTTTCTCTGTTGGAGATAGAAATTATAAAGGAGCAAGAAAGGAAGGTTAGGATGAATCCTGTAGTTCAGGATTATAGCTGGAGACATCAGTACAAACTCAAGTTTACCTTAATATGTATACAGATGGACAGATACAGAAAGAACTATAGATATGCCGATATACGTGGTTTACTATATATACATATGTTACTCGCTCTGTCTGCTTTGTCTGCTGAGAGGGCCTAGAAGTAGTGACACCTGAGTAGCAATGAGCATACCCAGCACCCCAATCTGCTTTCTAATACCCTTTTCTCCAATAAAAGGAACCAGAGCTCTTTGGAGAAATGAGTGACTCTAGGGCAAAAGAATGGGAATGTGTAAAAAGGACACAGAAGCCAACTCGACAGAAAGCTCACAATGGGCAAGGCTAGAACAATTTGAGCAACAAAATAAATTCATTGGATTAGAGCCCAAAGTATAAAATACATATACATAAGTCCATGCTTATATAAATGAATGAGTGACTAAACGGGGGAGAAACGACTTCTCTACAGAAGAATTCCATTATAATATATGTAGATACTCCCTCCCAGCAGGAGATGGAACTTAATTCCCACTCCCTCCACCCCCTTGAGAGTGAGCCAGACACAGTCACTTGCTTCCAAAGAATACAGCACGGAAAGGGAAAAACAAACAGTAACTTTACAGTGGAGAAACCTGGCAAATACTACCTTGGCCAAGTGATGGACGTTATCATCAACAGTAATGTCACGTGGATATTATGCTCCCCATACGATGTGACTGGAAGAACACTTCATCTCTGTGATATTCGTGCTAAAAACTGATAACCCTAGTTTATCCTAACAAAAATATCAGACTAATCCAAACTGGGGGACATTCTACAGGACACCTAGCCAGTACTTCTGATGACTGTTAAGGAAATCAAACAAAGGCTAAGAAACTCTCACAGAACAGAGGACACTGGAGAGAGCTGACAATTAAACATAACATGGTACCCTGGGTTGAATCCTGGAATAGAAAGAGAGCATTAATGGGAAAGTCAATGAAATCCAAGTGAAGTTTGAAATTTATTTTTTTTTTTGGTGAGAAAGATTAGCCCTGAGCTAACATCTGCTGCCAATCCTCCTCTTTTTGCTGAGGAAGACTGGCCCTGGGCTAACATCTGTGCCCATCTTCCTCCATTTTCTGTGGGACACTTGCCACAGCACGGCTTGATAAGTGGTGCATACGTCTGCGCCCAGGATCCGAACCTGCGAACCCTGGGCCGCGGAAGGACAGCACGTGAACTTAACCACTACACCACCAGGCTGGCCCCAATAGCTTTTTTTTTTTAATTTTTTTTAATGGTTATAAATCTGGTTTCTCCTTCTAGAGAATGGGACTCATAATACTGTGAACATCACAGGAGTTTTGTGAGGATGAACTGTGATAAATTCACATAATGCACCATGTACTGTGCACCATGCCTGGCTCAGTCAGAGTTGAGAGCTCAATGATTATTGGTTGCATTATTGTTTCTAGAGCAATGAAATGTACCCAGCCTCTTGATGGCAGGGCCTATGACACCGTTCTTTGGGAGTTCCCAGAAAATAAAAACGATGTATAACAACATCAGTAACAAAAAAAGCGGCAAGGTGCTGAATGAACCGCTTCATATATATGCGTATGAATTTAATATGAATACGAATTACTGGAGAATCTTGTTAAAATGAAGATTCTGATTCAGAAGGTCTGGGCTAGGGGCCAAGGTTTTACATTTTGAACAAGCTCCCAAGTGACGCCAATGCTGCTGGTCCAAGGACCAAAATTGGGGCTGCAACTTTTCTATTTCTGCATGTTTTTAAATTTTCCTTAAAAAATACAAAAAAGTTTTCTCCATCTATTCTTTATCTCTTCACCACAAAAAATACTCTTATTTTTAAACCCAACTATATCATATGTAACCCACCAGTCGTCAAGATCTTAAATAAGCAACTATTTCAACAGTACAGTCTTCCCCGCTTATACGCAGTTTTGCCTTCCACAGTTTCAGGTACCTGCAGTCAACTGTGGTCTGAAAATATTAAATAGAAAATTCCCAACTTCGTAAGTTTTAAATTTCGTGCTGTTCTGAGTAGCATGATGAAATCTCGCTCCACCCCACCTGGGACGTGAATCATCCCTTTGTCCAGCGTATCCACGCTGCATAAGCTACCTGCCCATTAGTCACTTAGTAGCTATCTCAGTTATCAGATTGACTATCGCAGTATCACAGTGCTTGTGTTCTAACAACCATGGACATCATCTGCTTATGACATCCAACCATCAACATCATCACGGCTCAATGATCCTCTTCATGTATTGTCAGAAGGTCAATACTAACCTAGCGCTACATCACAATGCCTAGATCATTCACCTCACTTCATCTCAACATGTAGGCATTGTATCATCTCACATCCTCACAAGAGGAAGGGCGAGTACAGTACAATAAGGTATCTTGAGAGAGAGAGAGCACATTCACAGAACTATTTTTACAGTATATGGTTATAACTGTTCTATTTTATTATTGTTGTTGTTAATCTCTTACTGTGCCTAATTTATAAATTAGACTGTATCACAGGTATGAATGCATAGGAAAGATAATAGTATACACAGGGCTCTGTATTATCCGCAGTTTCAGGCATCCACTTGGGGTCTTGTAACACATCCCCCGTGGATGAGGGGAGGCTACTGTATAAAAAAGGGGTAACTACACATTAATGTTTGCCCCCACATGATCTCATACCTATGTAGATAAAAGTAATGTCTTGCAAAGTCAAGTCATATACAATTCTCTTAGCCTTATCAGTTAAAAAAGCCTAAATACTTTACAGTAACCTAGATTAACCACAATCCTAGGAAATTGTGTGAAAATTTTAATTTGGTAAATTCTATTTGGAAACAGAGTATCCTATTACTAAGGCTCCTGCTTAACGATTTATTGAGTTTTCAAAGGATAAGAAGCGATCTTAGATTTAGTAGCATATACAGGATATTTGAGAGAAAAAAGAGGAAAAGATGAAGAAAGCACATGCTGAACTGAGAAATAGGGAATAACAAAAAATGAGATCTAAGAGAGTCATACTTTCCTGCAATTAATGACATCACAGAAAATTTTAAAAACCAGTTTCCTTAACTCAATGATTTCTAGCCATTCTGGCTTTGTGATTTCACACTTTCCCATCCTCCTTAAAATGTTTCTTAAACAAACTTTGGAAATTTAAAAAATGACATTTTTTAAAAAACTCTGAGATAACTGCAAAATAAGCTCAGCAAACACCATTTTAACTGGTATTGACTTTAAAAATTGTTCAAATTTATTTAGTGAAAGAAACTAACTGATTTTGATGGCAAGAAATCTTTCTGGTATGTGTATACATAAACACAATGTTTCCAAACACAGTATACCATAGTAGAATTCAACAGGACACTAACAGATCCATGGTGCAAACTGCGCCCTGTGTTCAAATTAACTCTGAATCGGTTTTCCTTATATGTCACAGGTCATTGAGGCTCCAGGGCTTCTCAAAGCCTCTAAAAAGCCTTTTAAACTCTGAATTTCTAAAAAGGAGGTTTTCATTGAGAACATTTCCAGTGATCATATTCCCTATTCACTGCCTACCCACAACACTTTACAAGCTGAGATCCAAAGATTCTTGAACCATAAAATGATAATTAAAATATTTTCTATAAGCCAAGGAAATTGCAGTGTTACAGTCAAGAAAGCTCCATTGCCAGCTAGAGATTAATTCTAAATGGTTGAGACCATTACAGCACATCACTAACCACCTGCCTCACCCTGTAAGAATTTTTCAAGAGCATAATAT
This sequence comes from Diceros bicornis minor, assembly GCF_020826845.1. NCBI lineage: Eukaryota > Metazoa > Chordata > Mammalia > Perissodactyla > Rhinocerotidae > Diceros > Diceros bicornis. The sequence continues at coordinate 28,922 of NW_026691114.1, read as the reverse complement.
ACAAAGACTAATTAAAGTGATTCAAATAAATTCTCAAATTTACATGGACATTTTATTAAAAATTTAATCTACAGGCAAGCAGAGAAATTCTTCTGAGTATTAAGCATGTATCAATCATCCAAAAATGAGCAAAATATGATAATATATTTCTGGTCTTTACCCATAAATCTAGTCCTGGAGTAAATCATCATTCAAGATAATTTTAAAATAAAAAATATCTACCCAGGATTTGAAAAATTTGGTTGCGAATAACAACACATCCACACAGTGAGGAATTGATGCTCTGAAATCTTCCAATGGTATCTTCAGAAAGCTTAACTTCAGTTACATAATAAACTTTGTGCTGAGTTGAAACTGATGTACAGGTGCATCCTGACCCAGATTTCTTAGTAAATAAGTTTCAAAACTGTCCGTTATAGCACAGCCCAAGAGACATTTTCCTATGTATTCTTCTTCCCTTCAGTCAATGGTTATAGAGAGCTTTCTACATGGAAAGAATCAAAAAACCATTTTTTTAGTAGAAAGCTAATTATACCAACCAAAAATGCTAAATGACTTCTTAAGTCTATTTCATTTCATAAACTTCATTTTCATAAAGGAAAAAAGAAACGCTAAAGCAAAAATACATTTAAAAATTCTAGCCAATAAAAATCAAATTTTACTTTAAAAACGATTTACAGTGTATATTAATTTTAAAAGGAGAGCATATTTCTCCTCTCATCACTCTATATTAACATTCATAGTTACTGAAACTTTTGTTGTTTGCAAGAAAATCCCTATGTCTGTAAAGTTCACCTCCTCACTCTTTTAACTAACCAGGCACAATCTCCCTTCTCTGTACTGCCTTGTTATAAAAGCTTTGGGGAGGGGGTCTCAGGGTTAGTAACAATGACAGTAGAGCAAAGAAAAAGGATAGCATAACAGCAGTAAGGAAGAAAATGAAAGCAAAACAGAAGCAGGTCTTCCTCCTCCTGATAAACAAACACCAAGGCAGTTGAAAGAATTAGATAACTCGACAATCATACTTCTCAGAAGCACATACCTTGTATGGTAGAAATGGTGACTCAGAATAATTACAGAATATGCTTTGCAATTATTTTAAATGAGTATGCATTATAAAAGACTCCTGTAAGTAAATCCGCTTTCACAGGGTTTAACTTTTTTCAACTATACCATCTAATTTGACTTACTACTCACCTTTGCTTTAGATACGGCAGTAAAATACATAAAAGATTACTCGAACAGGTAAGCGGTCAGAATATAACAGCACGCGATCTCTCCGCATACTCAACAAGAGGATTTACTCTCAAGAGGCTTACTTCCTATTTTCCAGGTAGTTTTGTTCCTGTGTCTCCTCTAGGTATTTCTACCTATCAACCATTTCATTGCTCACTAATGAATAAGACAATGCGGGACAATGTGACTCTCCTATTCACTTACTATAGTCAATATACCTGTAGAGATCTGAATCAAAACTGAGATTCAAAAGTCTTCTAATTTACCTCTGAGCTCTGGTGATTCATAGTTTTAGATGACAGAGTTTGACTAGAATCACCAGAAACTCTGTTATCTAAAATTTTATTACACATTGTAAAAGTGATAGGATGAAACTTCAAAATCATTTAGTTCAACTCTTAATTACTTTACAGTTGAGAAATCATTCAGAGAACTAGTTAGATGGTGTCAACTCAGGTTTTGTAACTCCAGACCAACACTTGTTCTGCTAAATCATGCTGCTTTCTGTAACTACTACTTCTTCTCTATGATGTTCTTGTTATCTAAACAGTGCACCTGTGAAAGCTGATAAACTCAAGTATTCCTAGAATGACCAGAAAATCCCAAGTCTCAGGTCAAATACATATACCACTGCTTCATTTTCTACCCCAACATTTTTTCTGAAACCCTCCTAACTGCCAAAACTTTCCTGTTTCTTGTCCATCACATTTCTCTATCACTATAATCAATGTTTTAATTATCTAGTACCCTATGTTACATAAAACATAATGCCAATCATAATAAGCAAATATTGAGTGCTCATTATATCAGGAACTACATTAAGACCTTTAGATGTAGCATCTCACTTAATCCTCAACTTCAAATAAGATAAATAATACCGTAATCCCCATTTCAAAACTGCAAAAATCAAAGCCTCAGAAGTTAATTTTTTCTTTCTCTCTCTCTCTCTTTTTTTTTTTTTTTTTTTTTGCTGAGGAAGATTGGCCCTGAGCTAAGATGTGTTGCCAATCTTCCTCTTTTGGCTTGAGGAAGATTCACCCTGAGCTAACATCTGTGCCAGTCTTCCTCTATTTTGTACGTGGGTCGCCGCCACAGCATGGCCACCACCGAGTGATGTAGGTCGGTGCCCAGGAACTGAACCCGGGCCACTGAAGCAGAGCACACCAAACTTAACCACTAGGCCATGGGGCTGGCCCCAGAGGTTAAATAATTTGTCCTAATTCACAGAGCTAACCAGATGTAGAACCGGGATAAGTAACCAGGCAGTCTCACTCCAATGTCCATATTCCTGATCTCTACATACGATAAGTATATATAACTACATGGACTTTATTATTAATACGCAGATAACTCAAAATTTGGGGGCTACAGAAGAATTTAAAGAGTCTTTGTATTTGAAGAGGCTTCTTTCATATTAAAATAGCTTAATATGGCTTATTCCCATAAACTATATCTTCCTTAAAAAGACATGGCCCAAGTAAGAACTCTTAACTCACTCATATATAATTAAAACTCAAATTAAAGAAAATAGGAGGAAAAAAGAGTTGCAACAATACTTTAACAAATATCCAGATCAGCATTGTCCAAAAGAACTTTTTGTAGTGACAATAATGTTTTCTATCTACACCGTCCATCATGGTAGCCACTAGCCACATGGGACTATTCAGCATTTGAAATGTGTCTAGTGTGACTGAGTAACTGATTTTTGAATATTGTGTAATTTTAATTAATTTAAACAGCCACATGTGGCTAGTGGCTACTATATTGGACAGCACAGGTAGAAGATAAAATGCCAGAAAAAGATGAGGAAAGAAATTCTTATTGCCTTTATTTAGAGAGTGCACTAACAGTCAAATCAATTTAAATCTCTTTTCCTACTTGTTCTAGCTTCAGTTATTAACCCAAACAATATATACCTCCAAGGAGATTTAAGTAACCCAAACTTCTATGCTTAAATTCTTCTTTGTGTATCTCAAAGGAAAAAAATAATTAAAACCTGTATTATCAACAAAGCTCCTTATATTAGAAACTTTTTACTGTTTGGATACCTAAGAGGAAGAATTTGAACCTGAAAACTGCCATCTACTAAGAAAACTAAAAACAGTCACACAAGTTTTCCATTCTCTTCATAATAAATACTTGATAATAAAGTGCTTACCTTGATTCTCCACTACTGTCTCTAACACTTTCTTCATCACTGTGTCCATTCATTGTAAATATCAAGAAGTTTTAAAATAAAATATAAATCTTCCCAGTTTAAAAGATGAATATAAATACTGACTCCTCCTTGAATACCAAAAATTCACAGACGAATTTTCTTCAACATTCACAGGTTTCCTGGGACCCTTTTTGATTCACCTAAAGAAAACATATTAAGAAAATAAGAAAACTTCCTGTAGAGAAAAAGATAAGCCTATTTAGAACTTATACAAATCTACCTAGGCCAATCAGAAATACCTAGGCTTCCATTAACTACATTCCTGACTACTTACTAGAATTTATAGCACACCAGTGCTTATTTTTGACAGAAGAAATCAGAATATCTGCTGAGTGATAAAACTTTTAGACTAACTGCAGCTGTGTAGCGATACATATATACACATTATGGATAACTAGCTAACTAAAGAAAAACGGTAATATAAAACATATACATACATTCCAAGAATAGAAAACAGAGTCTTATTAGATACTTTGTCAAACCAAGTAAGGGGGGAAAAGGTTACCTTTAATCAAACACTAATTCATATCACCAAGAACTTCATACACTTGAATGAGGCAAAGTTTTGAAAATGCTCACATAAGAACAGAAGAATAAAAGGGTATCATAGAATCTTCGCAAAAACTGTACAGGTCAAAATAAATGTGTGCTTTCACAGGTAAGCCGACAGTGGAATGATACAATTTAAATAATATTTATCCAGGTTGGACTTGCGGAGATTCCATTAAAAAAAAAAAAAGGTAACGGAATATACACTATGATTTTTTAAGTAACGGGTTTGGGGCAGAAATCACGGACCAAGACACAGCATTCCCACCTTTCAAGATTTCAGCACAACACTGGAGAGTCACCTACAAGCCATCCACGAATAAACAAAGGAGATCTCTGGCAGGGGAGGGAGAGGAAGAAGCGGGGGAAGGAGACGTCAGATCCTTCCCCAGCCAGAAAGGACCGAGATAGCCGACTGAGAGCAGAGCTGTCCTCCGACCTCAGCAAAGAGAATTCAGTCCTACGATGATTTCCATTCCACAAAACAAGAGGAGGAAAACAGGCTGTTGCCAGCTTAATCATAGCAAACTCTACATCTAGATCGAGATTTTAATTCTCCAGAGACTAAGGTCCAGTAGACTCTTTGCAAGAACTGGTTATCCAAAAAGTAACTCTTCCACGCAACATTTATTCCTCATGTTAAATATTAATTCCAACCCGTCAAAGAGCTTTACTGTTCAACAAGTCTTAAAAATCTAGGGACTCGAACAAACCGCCTCTTTCCCGAAAGTCTCTCTGCGTTGAGAAAGTTCACTCCTCTTTTCGTTCTTTCCTTTTCACCTTCCTTTCGCTCCTCAAAACGGCTTTCTCTGGACATTCTAACTTCCTTTTTCCCCCTCATCTGCCTTCCCCGAGTCAGTCCTCTTTCTGAGGCCCTGCTCACAGCCCTGAGTTCTGCAGCTCCAGGCGCACGCAGCTCTCTCCAGCCTTTCCCGCGTCTCAACAATGAAGTCAAACCTCCCCAACCCTCCTCCCCTGTGCCCGGTCCTTCAACAGCTGCTCTGCTCCTGCTGAGTTTCCGAAGCGGGGCTCGAAAGGAGGCTGGAAGCCTTCCTCCTCCCTCCTCCGTCCACCGCGGCTTCGCTCCAGTCAGTCTCCCGGCCGGACGCACACTCCCACCCCCGTCCCTCCCAGGGCCTCCCTCCCGGTCCCCGAGTCTCTCTTCCCGCCTCACACTTCCCGCCGCCCCGCTCCGCGCCCTCCCGGGCTCGCCTGGGCCGCCGCCCCTCCCCCTCGCCGCCGCCCCCCACGTGCCGGGAGGCCGGGTCGCGGCGGGGGCGACGCGCCGGCCAAGCGCCCGCCGCTCGTGCTCCGCGGCTCTGCCCTCGCGGCCCCGCCGCGCCCACGCCGAGGAGGCCCGGGCTCCGCCGCCCGCCGGCGCTAGGACGCGCTCCGCGGAGCCCCCCGCGCGCCACTCACGCGCCCCCCGCGCGCCGAGCCCGGCCGCCGCCGCCGCCGCCGCCCTCGCAGAACCGCCCCGGCCTTCGCCCGGCGCCCCCGCCCCCGCCCTCCGCCCGGCAGGCTCCCGGCCTCCCCGCCACATCCTGACCCGCCCGCCGCCCCCTTTCTTACCGGCGGCCGTGCAGGCTTCGCGGGGGCGGAGGGAGCCCACTCAGGTCTCCGCCGCCGGGTGAGTCCTCGGGCTCCGGGCGTCTCGGGGGAAGCAGGAGTCCGTGAGGGGGAGGGGGGAAGGGAAGCCCCGGCCCGCGGCTCCCACGCGCGGTCCCCTGAGAGCGGATCCAACGATCCATTCATGATGGAAGCACCAACGGCGAGGGCAGCCAGAACGAGAAGTAACGAGCCGAGCCGTCGTCGTCGTCGCCGCCGCAGCCACGCGCGCGCTCCCGCTCCCGCCGCTTATCGGCTCCCGGCAGCCGCCGGAACGCCGGGAGAGCAAGCGCAGCCGTCTCCGCCGCCGCCGAGGTCGCCGTCGCCTCCGCCTCCCGCGCGACGTAAGCTCCCTGCTCGCTCCTCTTCCCCTCTGGGCGCGAGGAGGGCGGACTAGGGGGCGGGCGCGAGCACGCCGAACCGCTCCTGCCGGCGCGTGGGCAGTGGGAGGGGCTACGTTGTGGAGTCGTGGGGCGTAGGAAGAAAGCGATTGGTGCTGAGGTGGGGCGGAGAGCGAGTGTGCGCACGCGCGCCGATGGGAGCCGTACGCCAGCCGCGCGGAGGCCGCCGGACTCTGGCCACAGCCGCGGGCCGGTGATGCTTGCTCTGGTGCCCTCCCTCACACGCCGCGAGTTGAATTCCGGGAAGTGGCAGCTAGAGGCTCGCTGCGTGCGGGTGTGGGCGCTGCTGTCGCTCGGGACAGTTGCGCAAGGACTTTGCGGGGGAGAGACCGAGAGGAACCGGGGAAGCAGAGGCATGGCGAGATGCTGAAGACTGTGTTGGGGCTCCGGGAGCCGCAGAAGCGCCGCGCTGGATAAGCCCAGGGGGCCGGGTCGTGCGTGGGGTCCGGTCGCCCGGCTTCGGCCCGCATCTCTCTCCGGCCCCCGGCCCCGTCGGAGCGCCTGTGGGGAGGGGTGGAGAGGGGCCCGCTGCGTCACACCAGGCAGCCTGGGACCCTGGGCAGCTGTGGTCACCTCCGGCCGCCTCCTACGCCTAGGCGACCTGCGACAGAGGCTGCCTCGGGGGCCCGATGGCCCGTGCGGGCGGGGCACCTGAGGAGACGGAGGGAAAACAGAGACGGAGTTGCTGACATCCTGTGACACTTCTTGATTCCTTTGTGGGTTCAGGAGAAAACTCTTACAACCTTTCTAGGTCCCTCCCTGGAGGACGGGAGGAGGGTGCGCTGCCGAATGGCGACAAAAAAGCTGCTCGAAGGACGTTGATAACTGGCTTAGCGTAGCGTGCTGCCACTTAGTGGACGGTTTCTTCCTGAACTGTGACTGCGGGCCTCAGTTACAACCCTGGAGATGTGGCGATGGAAACACTGTCTTTTCAAGCCTGGGGATGTCCCGCTTCATTCTTTTTGAAAGCATTTTTTTAATCATTTCTTTTACACTTCATTTTTTTTTCCCCTCGTCCACAGATCAGTCTTGAATCGCTGGAGGTTAATGATACTTTTTGAAACTTTCTAACCCCATTCCTCAGTTATTTGATTTGGTGTAAAGGCCAACCTTCCAAGTCAAATGACTTTGAACGGGGTAGCTGCATTCCCAAAATAGTTCTTTTCGCGTGTGGGGATTTCAAGTTTTAGTCTACCAGCTGTTTAAACAGTTTGGGTCAAAGCCTTCAAAAAGATCTCAAAACATGACTCCAGGTATGTGTTCGTTTTGTGGAAGAGTATATTCACCCTTGGGAAGGAGGTGGCGGCAAACAGGTACACTTGGTCTACTCCAAAAAAAGTCTGTCTGTGACCAATGAAGAGTGAAACAAAATGGAACACTACCACAGTTTGCAAAATGGTCTGTGCTCCACTTCTTTTTTTCTTTCCTTTTTTCCTGGTTATTAAATAGCTGTAACGCTGGGTTGTGAGGAATAACAAGATCATACAAATCTCCATCTCTGAAGGCCCTACAAGTAGGAACCAAGTGCTAATTTTTAATATTAAAAATATGATAAAAGTGCCTTAATGATAGGAACTTCCCGTGCCTCTGATTTCTTTCTTGGATTACTGGAGTGGTAAGTGAAAAATAAAAGCCCCTGGAAAACAGTAGCCACGCCAGATAAAGAATTTTGTGATCAGAAATATAATTCAGATAATAAAGTCCTCAATTATACTACACTTTATAATTGTCTTACAAAAAAGAATTACTGTTATGTTCTTAATCTATTTTGTATGTTTTCTGAAAGCCCACGTCAAACCTTTTTTAACTACTGACTTGCCATTTGGATGTGATTGCTACATATAAACTCTAGATCCTTTTTTTGCGGGAAAAAAATCTTGCCAAAATTGTAATAAAATATTGCATCTTGGAGATTTATATTTCTTGTTGAATCTTGGAGGTTTATGTTTCCTGTTGAATCTTGGAGATTTATATTTCTTGTAAAATCATTGTACACTTTAAGACTCCACAAAATTTTAGAATGACTGTTGACAATGTCGAGAAATACAAGTAAGTAGAAAATTGGAACAATCTTGCCAGTTCAGCTTTTAAAAAGTCACTTGATAAATAAGGCAAAAGTATTTGTTTGACCATTTGTTATCTGCATAGTTAAATTCTCAGTTTCACTTTGTTTGAATAAACTTGGTCTTTGTCTCTACCTATGGGTACTAAAAACAATAGACAAACAGTTGATAATCTCAACACATGACTAGCAAAAATCCCTGAAAAATAACATCAACCAGAAGTTTTTATTCCTATCTAATTTCCCATTTGGGACATTTCATATTCTTTGCAAACAATATTACTTTGACAAAATCTAGGACAGCTCTTTGTGAGTCCTTACTTCTGATATGCTCTTCTAGGGCTGGAAACCCATGAGTTTCCTTAGGTGGGGATAGATTGAGAACCACTTATCCAGAATTGTGAGATGTGTACCATAAAAACAATGATAACTCTTGCTTTCTGTTAATGTTTTGGATGCCAAGTTGGGGTTTTAATTTCATAATTATGTTCTTGTTAATTAGAGGATTTGCATATTAGAAGCTGCTAAAACAATCAGGACAGTATTAAAATACCCTAGAATCTCAACCTATGACGTCATCCCCCAGGTCCTTGCCAAACAGGAAGAGCTTTCCAAATATACTTAAATTTACAAAGTCCTCTATAAATAGAACACATGAAATCCTAAGTAACCTACACAGAAAATTTATTGTACATTTTCTGTTTTCTTAATCATAAAAATTCTAAGAGAGGAGCTGTGGTTCCCAGTGTTGGGCAGGGAGCAGGAGTCAGTCACCTAGGAAATTTTTTCCTAATTACACATGCCTGACATTCTCATTCCTCCCCTCTTCTGATATGCAGAATTTCTACGTTCTAGGTAGTGCTTGGAAAAATATCCTAGATTGTTCTGATATCTACCAATAGCTCATCCAGCTTGTTTATGGCCACTGTATTTGGAGATTTTTACTGATAAATGCTTGAATCATAATAAATTTTAAATGGAAAGTTCTTAAAGATCTTGCTAAGAGACAACTATGTATAAAATTTAATAGGCATTGAAGTGGATACAAAGATTTTACTTCCTCTACTGACAAAATTAAGTGTGCACACAGTGTAAGAAAAAAGTTAAGTAGCTAACCTCAAAATATGAAATTGAGGGCCGGCCCCGTGGCTTGGCGGTTGGGTGCGTGCGCTCCGCTACTGGTGGCCGGGGTTCGGATCCCTGGTGCGCACCGACGCACAGCTTCTCCGGCCATGCTGAGGCCGCATTCCACATGCAGCGGCTAGAGGGATGTGCGGCTATGATGTACGGCTATCTGCTGGGGCTTTGGGGAAAAAAAAAGGAGGAGGATTGGCAATAGATGTTAGCTCAGAGCTGGTCTTCCTCAGCAAAAAGAGGAGGATTAGCATGGATGTTAGCTCAGGGCTGGTCTTCCTCAAAAAAGAAAAAAAAGAAATTGGTGTGTTGATGCTATGTCACTCTTTCCTCTCCCCCAAGTCCTTTATTTACTGTCCATTTTATCTCATATCTGTTGTCTTCAGCCCTTCTTCTTAATCCTCACTACTTTGTTTACTTAGGCCCTATTTTCTCTATATCTTTCCCTCCAGCTCACCCTGTAGGCTCCTTTCAGACCTGAAATCTAATGAAATCACTCCCTTGCTCTAAATATGTATATTTAAATATACTACATACATTTGCATACATGCATAATATTTTAATTACTTAGTCTGTTCAAAATCTGACCCCAGCATCGCCTCCCATCATTCCTAGCAGACACTCGACACTCTAGCCACGTATTTCTTCAGGTCATTGGAAAGGTATCTTTCTCACTGTTAGTGGATATAGTCCATCTCTCCTATGAACAAACCTTGTAGGTTTGTTTAAGTCAGTCATCAAGAACTGACACAATTGTACTGACACCATGTGAGATACATCAGGCAGCTCTCTTACCTCCCTTTTTGGATATCAAATTGTGTATTCTGTAAGTGCAGCATGTCGTTGTAATAAGCCATTTGTTTCCATACTACATTGTGAGCTCCTTGAATACAGACTCTCTGTGTTCCTTATTTATTATATTGACATTCATTCAATAAATTGCATACAGACACTCTGCTGGGGTGGGGGAGGCGAATTAGAGCAAAAACATACTTTCAAGAGTTCAAGTCTAGTGCAGAAAACAATCACACTGCAAAATCATAACTGAGAAAAATGGTATGAAGAAGCATATAGCGCTGTGAGGATTCACAATGGAGAACCGTAGTCAGAAAAGTCCTGGAAGGAAGTGACTTGGTCAGAGAACTGAAGAATTATATAGGCAAAAGGGACATGGAGAGCTCCTTTCCCAGTAAAAGACACAACATGAGCAAAAATTCTAGGGCCAGAAAGATGGTGTCAACTTAACATCCCAGTTTGCCAAGGATAGACTTTTTGCACTTTCAGAAGTGGTTTGGGGGGCCGGCCTGGTGGCACAGGCGGTGAATGAAGTGCACATGCTCCGCTGTGGCGGCCCGGGGTTCACCAGCTGGGATCCTGGGCGCGCACTGGCGCACCACTTGGCAAGCCATGCTGTGGCGGCATCTCATATAAAATGGAGGAAGATGGGCACGGATATTAGCCCAGGGCCAGTCTTCCTCAGCAGAAAAAGAGAAGGATTGGCAGATGTTAGCAGAGGGCTGATCTTCCTCACACACACACACACACAAAAAGAAGTGGTTTGGGTGATAAATTACATTGCCATCCTACCTATAAGGGACTGCAAGAAGCTCAGTGCTGCTAGAGCAGACAGAACTGAGGAAGATGAAGCTGCATAGGGGCCAGGCCATTCAGGGCCCAAAGGCCAGGAAAAGAAGCAGGTTCTTCCCTTGGAGCAATGGGAAACCTTTGAAGGATTTTGAACTGGATGGTAATGATGAGATTTGCAAATTGAAAAATTTACCTTAGCTGTAAATTCCAAAAAAGGATTAGAGGCAGGTCAAAGTAGATGCAATATTCTTAGATGAATTAGGCAGGTACAACAGGTAAAAGATTAGAAATAACTTGATGAACCAGGGTAGTGTTATGGAGGAGGAGAGAGTAGCTGTGGAAGGAAAAGCCCACAGGATTTGTTGATGCAATTGGATTCAAGGTTAGGAGGAGGAGGGAAGCTGTACATACAATGGAATGGAATGGAGCTGACTGATGACATCCATTTGAAAGGTAATATGTTTGGAGATGAGTAGGTGTGGAGATCATTGGTGTAGGACTTACTGAGTTTCTGATGCCTTTGAGTCATCCAAGAGGCTTTTGGATTGAAGTCTAGAGCTGAGAAGTAAGATCTAGACTGAAAACTAACTGTTAAGTATGTAGGGAGAAATTAAAGTCTTGAGTATACATGAGATAGACTTAGCAGACAACCTAGGAGTGTGCAATGAAGAATTTAAATTAATTTTTGGCTAGGTAGAGGAAGATGAGCTGGCTAAGGAGTTGCAGATATCAGATGGGTGTTGTGCAATGGAAGACAAAGGCATAAATAATTCAAGGAAGGAGTGGTGAGTAGTGTCCAATGCTGTTGAGAAGTCATGTGAAATAAGGCCTGAATAATATCCATTAGATTTAGTAACATAAGGGTCATTTACCTTAGCAAGAACTATTTTGTTGGAATAATAGGACCAGAAGCCAGATTGGAGTGGGATGTGATAAATGAAGAAATGGAATCAGTGAGTCTAAATTTCTCTCTCAGACAGTTGGACTTTGACTTGAGGGTGAATATGAATTTTTCTGTTTGTTTTTTTGGGGGGGCTTGTGGATTTTTGTTTGTTTAGGTGAAAGATTTAAGGTGTTTCAAAGACAATGGGAAATATCCCTTTGAAAGAGAGGTCGAATATATTAGAGTTAGCTGTAAGAATTAACACATATACCTTTTTTTTTTCCAATCGGGAACAGAACACTAGATATCACTGTTTATAGTTATGGGCTATAGACACTTAATTGGTGTAATTTGAGAATTTCTGTGAGTCTTTTACTCCCCAGATACATGCCTCATGCTCTACTAATGTTTGAGAAGTCCTTGGTAGAAATCTATTTGAAAGCATATATTCCTGGGAAGAGTAATATGTTAAGAAGGTAGTTCTCAGCTGTGCCGAAGTTTAGAATTACCTAAGGAGCTTTAAAATAAAAATGCTCAAGGGGCCGGCCTGGTGGTGTAATGGTTAAGTTCGCGCAGTCTGCCTTGGTGGCCTGGGGTACGCAGGTTCAGGTCCTGGCTGCGGACCTATGCACTGCTCATCAAGTCATGCTGTGGTGGCAAACCATGTACAAAAATAGGGGAAGATGGGTACAGCTGTTAGCTCAGGGCTAATCTTCCTTAGCAAAAAGAGGAAGATTGGCAGCAGATGTTAGCTCAGAGCTAATCTTCTTCACCAAAAAAAAAGAAAAAGAAAAATGCTCAAGACTTACCTTAAGAGATTTCATTCCATTGTTCTAAGGTGGGGCCTTGGCATATGCGTTCTTTCAAAGCTCCCCTTTTAAAAAGATGATTCTAATGTGCCATTAGTATTGAAAAACTATGGACATCATTGTATTAACACTGCATTCACTCACGACATTTGGTTTAGATGAAGTGTGGAGAGGCCAGAATATTTACTTAGAAAATAGTGGTTATTAACAGGGCAGTGGTGGGTGGAGATTTTGCACCTCAGGGGATATTTGGCAAGAATCTGGAAACATTTGTGGTTGTCACAATGAATCGGGTGGGGGCTGCTACTGACATATATTGGGCAGAGGCCAGGGATACTGCTAAAGATCCTACAATGCACTGGCCAGCCCCCCACAACAGAGAATTATCTGGCCCAAAATGACAATAATGCCATTGTTGAGAAACCCGGCTATAAAGAATGGCAAACTAGGTAGTATCTTTTAGTGAAATCTCAGTGGGTGGGGGTTGTGGTTTGGTAAGGGTGCTAATGAACGAGGAGGATCTATTCTACGTAACAACTTAGCCTAAAACTAAGCCTTGCTTGTAACCAGCAACAAAAGAGCCTCAAATAAAATCCGTTTGCAGAACTAAGAAATATGACTAGCACAATAGACTGATTATATTATTTTCCTTGGTTAAAAAAAGATTATAGTGCAACTGAAAGTATTATTGCTGGTGGGGGTGTAAATTGGTTACAGCCACTTTGGAAAATTCACAGGCAGTGTACATTGTAGCTAAACTTATGCCTATCCTATAACTCAGCAGTTTCACTCCTGAGTGTATATCCAAGAGAAATGAATGCAGGTGTCTCCTAAAAGCATTGTATAAGAATCTTCCTAGCAGTTTGATTCATTTTGGCCTCAAACTGGAACAAAGTGAAGTATATTCATACAATGGAATATTACCCAGCAGTAAAAAAGAATAAATTGCTACAAACAATAATTTATGTTGAGTGAAATAGACACAAAAGAATTCATATTATATAATTCCATTTATATGAAATCAAGAACAAACAAAACTAATTTATAATGATAGAAGTCAGGATAGTAGTTACCTTTCTGGGCATGGGTATTGACTTGGAAGGGGCATAAGGAAGCCTTATAAAATGATGGGAATGTTCCATATCTTGATCTGGGTGGATATGAGTGTATATGTATGAGAAAGCTCATCAAGTCGAACATTTTAATTTTGTGAACTTTACTGTGCATATGCTATACCCCAATTTTTTAAAATTAAAAATTAGGAAAAAAACCCAGGAAACCTAATTTTGAATTACTCGAAGTCTTGCATCTCAAAAGTTTGGTTAAATACAGGGTCAGCTACTTAGTATGGTCTCAATAAATATAAACAACTCTAATGCATTGTTTAGTGAAAATAAATTTTGGATTTGGAGTCAGACCTAGTTTTGAACCACAGCTTCATTATTAGCTATATGATACTGAGCAAGTTACTCATATCAGGACTTTTTGTGACTATGGAAGAACAGAATAGCAGTGAGTTGAGAGAAGTACTGAAAAATCCTTTTCTTTTTCTTTTGGAGGGGGGGATTTTAGCTTTGATTTGTGATCCCCCACCACTGAGAAATATCCACAGACGTTTAGGGGTGGGCCTCAGCAGGTGTATAAGTGTTAGGTGACTTAACGCCTCTGGCTTTAGCAAGGATGAAACCCGGAACCCTATCTGGACCAATCAGATTGTCCTAAGAATTTAAACTTGATTGAGAAAGTTTATCAGACAGCTGATCTGTTCTAAGAAACCTATAAATTTAGGCTAGGGCTGCCATGTTTGGTAGCAGCATGTGGAGATTTAGAGGTGTGTTGTAGAACAAGAATACTCTCAGATCACTTACCACGTCACTCCGTGTTCTAAGTGTTGTAACTCTGTGAGGTTGGTACTGTTATCCCTACTTTATAGGTAAGGAAACTGAGAAGCTTGACTAGATTAAGTAAGGGCTAAAGCTAAAATAAAACTCAGGCAGTGTGACTCCAGAGTCTGTGCTTTCATGGAGCAGTGCTGACATATCAGACACGGATCTGATAGCTGCCTTCGTTCCTCATAGTTTTACCGTTCCTGATCTCAGTCCTTTGAGAAGGTCGAGTCTGCTCCCTATCTTTGAATTATTTATCATAATTTATCCTTATAATACAATGTCATGTCTTTGCTTAAACTGGTTTAAGTGAATTTCAGCCAATTACAACTGGAAGAGTCCTGCTCCAGTTTGACTGTGAATGGGGTTGGAAATAACAAACCTCAGAGAAAGTGAAACTGGCTAAATCAAGGTGGGGTAGCAGGCAATAAAGACTTTCCTGCCCTAAAATGGGAACTTGTTTGTGTGTGTGTTATGCAATAGTAAATCATTTACACAGGCTTTCTCCAATAGTGTCTTAGAACTCCAACTATATAGTCACTGAGGTAGGGCTTTAGAGAACTTGGTAGGGAAATATAAAAAATGTCAAGTGTGGCAGTTACTGTACATGGAGTTTTGGAAACTACATTAGAAAAGAGAGGAATTCTAAACAAAGTTCTCAGATGAAAGTAGATTGGAGCAAATTTGACAATTATTGGAAGCCAATTTGCCTTTGGTCTGAGAATATATAACCAGATCAGGAAGTTACTGAAGAAGCCCATTGCATTGCAACATAATTTTTTTTTGCCACCTTGTGTCTAACACCAGAGTTTTTACATTGAATGCCAGAAAGTGAAATTTTAGTCATAAGAATGGGACTCACAAGGAGGAGCAAATGATATTAAGGAACTCTAATTCCTCAGCTCCCTCCAAAAAATTTTCCACTGCCCATCCCCTTCCATGCCTCACAAAAGTGTGACAATCCTTCACGTTGTCTGTCAATATCCACTAGGATTCAGCATCTTGTTACTCCACGTGTCCTGCAACACAAACGGCGGCCTATTGCTCTGAAGAAACAGTGTACTAAGAAAACAAGGAAGAGGCTGCAGAATATGCTGAACTTTTGGCCAAGAGAGTGAAGGAGGCCAAAGAAAAACACCAGGAACAGATTACCAAGAGACGGGGGCTGTCCTGAGAGCTTCTACCTCTAAGTCTGAGTCCAGTCAAAAATGAAATTTTCTAAGAGTAACAAATAAGATCAGATATCCAAAAAAAAAAAAAAAAAAGAAGAAAGAAAATCTTCATTAGACAAACACCATAGTGATAATTATCAGAGGCAAAATATATTGAAGGATGCTAAAATTAGTGGGTAAAAGTTTGAGGAGAAGCAGGATATTTGCATAGTCTCAGTATTTCCCCTAAGATATTTATTAATGACAAGGGAAGGGGAATAATTACATGGAGAAACTTGGCAGAGACCACCATGTCTCCTGACTTTATGCTCTGAGAAGGGCACAATGCCATTTCTGTGGTGTTCTTGCCAAAAATGCATAACCTTCATCTAAACATGAGAAAGCATCAGACAAACCCAAATCGAGGGATATGCGACAAAATAACTCCACCAGTATCTCTGCCAAAGTGTCAAGGTCACGAAAGAGAGAGAAAGACCAAGGAACTATCTCAGATTGAAGGAGACTAAGGAGACTTGACAACTAAATGCAATGTGGGATCCTGGATTAGATCCTGCATCAGAAAATGGACCTTAGTGGAAAAATGTTTCAAGTCTGTAGTTTAGTCACTAGTATTGTACCAATATTAATTTTGATAACTGTACTGTGATATGTAAAATGTTAACATTAGAGGAAGCTGGATGAAAGGTATATGGAAACTACTATTTTTGCAACTTTTCTGTAATTCTGAAATTATTTCAAATTTGAAAAGTCAAGAGGGCATTTATAGCAGTTCCCTAAATAACTCTGCATAGGTGGTGGGAAAAGAAGATTTCGATGGCCTTGAAATATCTGGATAATATATCTTTCCAACTCAGTCCAATAACTCTTTACCTGGGCATATACAGTTTGAGAACTTTACCTCTTTTAAACGCATAGAAGATCATAGCCTTTTTCTATATGAAATACTCTATTTTTTCCTCATATGACATAGGCACTCAAAAAATATTTGTATAAAATGGAAATAATGATTGCTGTCCTGCTTTTCCCTGCTGAACTTACAGTGTGGTTATAAAGTGTAAAAAAGATATAGGAAGTGGAAAGTATTTTGCAAGTTGTAAGCATTGTACCGGTGTAAGGTGTTATTTTGATTATTGATGGAAAATTGTCTAAGGTATTTTTGTAATTTATATATACATCGAATCAGTTTCTCATCTTACTTTCTCTTTACTCTAATCATATTTCCACATGTTTACCAGGCTTAAAATTTCAAAATTGCCCTTGAAAATAAGGACTGAAGGAGAGGGGATGGGTGTCAGTTACCAAAACTCCGGCTAGTCATCTTAAAACATGCCCTTCACCTTTGTCCTTCACTTTTATTCTCTTCTATGCCGTAAGAAATTATAGACAAAAAAAGGAAAAAATTTAGAGCAGGGTAGGGCCCTAGAGTAATCTAACTCAGTTCTCTTAAACATACCTGATTATAAGAATCACATAGTGAGGTCATTTCGAATATGAATTCCTGGAACGCTGCAATCATAATCTATGGGAGGGAGCCTCAAATCTGTATTTCAAAAATGAGTTTCGGCTGGTTATTATTGACAAGCAAATTTAAAAACACTGTCATTTTATAGATAGAGAAATCGAGACAAAATGACCAAATTTATTTAAAAAATAGCATACACTATCTGGTAGATATTAATTTCTGGGATATAGTCTAGAACAGGAAACAATTTTGTAAACAACTCTAGTACATAGGGGACCAAACAAAGCTGAATGCAACTAATCCTTCCTTGGGAGGAAGAGGATCAGGAAAGCCACCAGAGACTTTTGTAATACTGCACCTGCTGGGTAGACAGCAGAGGGTGAATATTCCAAGAAGAAAGGACAATATGCAGAGACACATACATGTGCATGGCATTCTCAGGGACCGGGAGTGGTCCAGTGGCCTGCACTGTGGTGTGCAGTGGCGTGGTGGTGAAGCTCAAAGAAGAAAGGCAGGCTGGGGTCAGAATTTGAAAGCCGGGAATACCTTGCTAAAAGGTTTGTTCTTACATATCACCAGAAGCACAGGCAACAAAAGCAAAAATAGATAAGTGAGACTGCATCAAACTGAAAAGTTTCTGTGCAGCAAAGGAAACCATCAACAGAATGAAGAGGCAACCTACAGAATGGGAGAAAATATTTGCAAACCAGTTATCCAATAAAGGGTTAATATCTAAAATATATAAGAAACTCATAAAACTCAATAGCCGAAAAACTAACAACCAATTAAAAAGTGGGCTAAAAACTTGAATAGACATTTCTTCAAAGAAGACATACAGGGGTCTGCCCGGTGGCGCAGCGGTTAAGTGTGCGTGCTCTGCTTCGGCAGCCCGAGGGTTTGCAGGTTTGGATCCTGGTAGCGCACCGACACACAGCTTGTCAAGCCATGCTGTGGTGGTGTCCCATACAAAGTAGAGGAAGATGGACACAGATGTTATCCCAGGGCCAATCTTCCTCGGCAAAAAGAGGAGGGTTGGCATCCGATGTTAGGGTGCCATCCGATCAGGGCTGATCTTCCTCACAAAAAAAAAGACATACAAATGGCCAACAGCTATACGAAAAATGCTCAACATCACTAATTATCAGGGAGATGCAAATCAAAACCACAATGAGATATGACCTCACACCTGTTAGGATGTCCATTGTCAAAAAAACAGAAAATAACAAGTGTTGGTAAAGATGTTGAAAAATTGGAACACTTGTGCACTGTTGATGGTAATTAAAATGGTGCAGCCACTACGGAAAACAGTATGAGGTTCCTCAAAAAATTGAAAATAGAACTACCATATGATCCAGCCATCCTACTTTTGGATATTTATTTAAAAGAATTGAAAACAGAATCTCAAAGATATTTTGCATTCCCATGTTCATTGTAGCATTATTTACAATAGGCAAGAGGTGGAAACAACTTACATGTTCATTAACAGATGAATGAATAAAGAAAATGTGGTACATACATACAATGGAATATTATTCAGCCTTAAAAAAGAAGGGAATGCTATCATATGCTACAATATGGATGAACCTTGAGGACATTATGCTAAGTGAAATAAGTCAGTCACAGAAGGACAAATACTGCATGATTCCACTTATATAAGGTATCTAAAGTAGTCAAACTCACAGAAACAGAAAGTAAAATGGTGGTTGCCAAGGGCTGATGGGGGGTGGGCTGGAAGTGGGGAGTTGCTGTTCAATCCTGTATTTTCTATTTCCATTTAAATCATAACAATTAGCTAGTTTCTTGAAGTTGAATTCTCAGAATAATCTTGGACCTCTCCTTCAAGATTTTCCTTTTCTTCATTTGTACCTGCCTTCTTTCTCTCCTTGTTTCCTTCCTTTCCATAGTTATTTGCCAGGCGCTGTATTAGTCATTGATAGTACTAGTGAAAAAGCAGATGCAGCCCCCATTCCTCATGGAGCTTATAATGTAGTGGGGAATACAGATAATAAACATAATAAATGAATAAAATAATTACAGTTTGTGAGAGGTGCCATAAAGAAAATGTATAGGGTAATATGATAGAAATTTGCTAAGATAAAGGAGCTGGAGGAGCCTAATTCAGGTAGGCCTCCTGAAACTGAGTCTTGAAGGATGAGAAAGCCAATGTCAAATGCTGCCAAAACGTGAGCAATTATAAACATTAAAACTTTTTGTTCTGAAACAATCACGGTTAAGAGAAGGAAAAGATAAACCTACAGACTGAGAGAAAATATTTAGAAGTCTCATTTCTGACAAAAGACTTCATATTCATTGCATGTTCATTGCAGCATTATTTGCAGTGGCCAAGACATGGAAACAACCTAAGTGTCCACTGATGGATGAATGGATAAAGAAAATGTGGCGTATATATACACTGAAATATTATTCAGCCATAAAAAGGAATGAAATCTTGCCATTTATGACAACATGGACGGACCTTGAGGGTATTATGCTAAGTGAAATAAGTCAGACAGAGAAAGACAAATACTGTAGGATTTCACTTACACGTGGGATCTAAAACAAACAAACAAAAAAACAAGCTCATGCCTACAGAGAACAGATTGCTGGTTGCCAAAGTTGAGGGGTTGGGGGTGGGCAAAGTGAGTGAAGGAGATCAAAAGGTACAAATTTCCAGTTATAAAATCAATAAGTAGTGGGGATGTAATGTACAGCATAATAACTATAGTTAATACTGTACCGCATAGTTGAAAGTTGCTAAGAGAGTAAATCTTCAAAGTTCTCATCACAAGAAAAAATTTTGTAACTATGCATGGTGACAGATGTTAACTAGACTTATTGTGGTGATCATTTCCCAATATATACAAATAGCAAATCATTATTTTATACACCTGAAACTAATATAATGTTATATATCAATTATACCTCAATAAAATAAGACTTTTATTCAGAATATAAAGAATTCACAAAATTCAACAAGAAATAACTCAAAAGACAGAAACATAAGTTTTGAACTGACACTTTACTCAAAAAGACATATTGATGGTAAATAAGCATATGAAAAGATGCCAATACTCATGATGGAAACATAAAGTAAAATCACAATGAAACACCACTATACGTCTATTAGAAGGTAAAAAAAAAAATCCTGACACTACCAAGTGTTGACAAAGATGTGGAACAACTGGAATCCTCATGCTTTGCTGATAAGACTATAAAACAGTATGGCCGCTTTGAAAAACTGTTTAATAGTTTTTTTAACAAACAAATTTAAACATATACAGTGCTTATATGTTTACTTATTCTTATATGGGAGTAGCAGTCTTACTCCCAAATATTTACCCAAGAGAACTAAAAACTTATGTGCACACGAAAATCTGTACACGCATGTTTATTTCAGCTTTATTTTTAATTGTTAAAACTTGGAAACAACTCAAATGTGAATAAATGAATAAACGGTTTGTGGTATATCTATACACTGGAATACTACTTAGCAACACAAGGGAGAAAGTAACCCTGATGGATTCATGCAACAACATGTGTGAATCTCAAAGGTATTTTGTTAAGTGAAAGAAGCTAGAACCCAAAGGCATCATATTGTATGACTCCATTTATATGACATTCTGGGAAAGGCGAAACTATTGAGATAGAAGACAAATCTGAGGTTGCCAGGAGTGGGGTGTGGGAAGGGGTTGATCACAAAGAGGCAGCAAGCAGGAATTTTTGGGGTGATGAAACTTTTTGGATCATGACTGTGATGGTATACACAGTTCTATGCATTTGTCAAAATCCATAGAAATATACATCACAAAGAGTGAATTATGTAAATTTAAAACATGTAAAGTGTTGTTATTGATTTCTAGTTTAATTCCATTGTGGTCTGAAAGTAGGCATTGTATGATTTCTATTTTTTTAAATTTGTTAAGGTGTTTTATGTCTCAGGATGTGGTCTATCTTGGTGAATGCTCCATGCAAGCTTGAGAAGAAAGTGTAATCTGCTATCATTGGATGAAGTGCTCTATAGATGTCAATTATATCTAGTTGATTGATGATGCTGTTGAGTTCAACTATGTCCTTACTGATTTTCTGCCTGCTAGATCTGTCCATTTCTGAGAGAGGGGTGTTGAAGTCGCCAACTATTATAGTGGATTTGTCTATTTCTGCTTATAGTTCTATCAGTTTTTGCCTCACATAGTTTGACACTCTGTTGTTAGGCACATGCGCGTTCAGAATTGTTATGTTTTCTTTGAGAATTGACCCCTTTATCATTATATAATGCTTTTATTTATCTCTGATAACTTTCCTTACTTTAAAGTCTGCTCTGTCTGAGATTACTATAGCTACTGTTGCTTTGTTTTGATTATTGTTAACATGGTATATTTCTCTCTACCCATTTACTTTTAATCTATATGTGTCTTTGTATTGAAAGTGGGTTTCTGGTAGACAACATATAGTTAGGTCATGTTTTTTTGATCCCTTCTGACGTTCTCTGTTTTTTAATTGGCACATTTAGATCATTGACATTTAAAGTGTTTTTTGATATAGCTGACATATATTTGCTATATTCATTACTGTTTTCTATTTGTTTCTCTTGTGTGTTGTTTTTTTTTTGTTTGTGAGGAGGACTAGCCCTGAGCTAACATTCGATGCCAATCCTCCTCTTTTTTCTTGAGGAAGACTGGCCCTGGGCTAACACCCGTGCCCATCCTCTTCTACTTTATATGGGAGTCCGCCACAGCATGGCTTAGCAAGCGGTGCATTGGTGTGCGCCCGGGATCCGAACCTGCGAACCCCAAGCTGCCGCAGCAGAGCATGCACAATTAACCACTGCACCACTGGGCCAGCCCCTGTTTCTTTTGTTTTTTTGTTCCTGTTTTTGTCTTCCACTCTTTTTCTGCCTTTTATGGTTTTAATTGAGCATTTTGTATGATGATTCCATTTTCTCTCCTTTCTTAGCATATCAGTTACAGTTTTTTAAAACTTTTTTAGTGCTTACCCTAGAGTGCAATATATATTTACGACTAATCCAAGTCCATTTTCAAATAACACTATACTACTTCCTGGGTAGCATAAGTATTTTATAATAACAAAATAATCCTAATTCCTTACTCCCATCCCTTGTATCATTGCTGTTATTCATTTCACTTATATGTAAGCACACATAAGCATACATATTCGTAAGCGTACGTAATCAAATACATTGTTATTTTAAACAAACTGTTATCTGTTAGATAGATTAAGAATAAGAAAAATAACAGTTTTTGGTTTACTTTCAGTTATTCCTTCTTCAACTCTCATCCTTTCTTTATGTAGATCTGAATTTCTGACCTATATTATTTTCCTTCTCTCTAAAGAACCTCTTTTAACATTTCTTGCAGAGCAGGTCTATTGGCAACATAGTCCCTCAATTTTTGTTTGCCTGAGAAAGTCTTTATTTCTCCTTCACTTTTGAAGAATAATTTCATAGAGTATAGAATTCTAGGTTGGTGGGTTTTTTTCTCTGAACACTTTGAATATTTTACTCAACTTTCTACTTGCTTGCATGGTTTCTGAGAAGTTAGATGTAATTCTCATCTTTGTTCCTCTGTAGGTAAGATGTTTTTATACTCTGGCTACTTTCAGGATTTTTTCTTTATTTTTGGTTATAATTTGAAGATATACCTAAGTGTAATTTTTGGGGGCATTTATCTTGCTCAGTATTCTTTGAGATTCCTGGATCTGTGGTTTGGTGTCTGACATTAATTTGGGAAAATTCTTGATCATTATTTTTCCAAATATTTCTTCTGTACCTTTCTCTCTTTTTTCTCCTTCTGGTAATCCCATTACACGTATGTTACATCTTTTGTAGTTGTCCCACAGTCCTTGGATATTCTGTTTGTTTTTTTTTTTTCAGTCTTTGTTCTTTTTGCTCTATAGTTTTCAAGGATTCTATTGATATATCCTCTAGCTCAGAGATTCTTTCCTCAGCCATGTCTGGCCTACTAATAAGCGCCTCAAAGCCATTCTTCGTTTCTGTTACAGTGATTTTTATTGCTAGCATTTCTTTCTGAATCTTTCTTAGGGTTTCCATCTCTCTGCTTACATTACCCATCTGTTCTTGCATGCTGTTTATTTTATCCATTAGAGCTCTTAGCATATTAATCACAGTTGTTTTAAATTCCCAGTCTGATGATTCCAACATCCTTGCCATGTTTGATTTTGATACTTACTCTGTCTCTTCAAATTATGTTTTTTGTGTTTTGGTATATGCCTGGTAAATTTTCTTGATAGCTGTATATGATGCACTGGGTAAAAGGAACTGCTGTAAATAGGCCTTTAGTGATGTGGCAGTGAGGTGTTGGGGAGGGGAAGCATTCTATAGTCCTAAGATTAGGTCTCAGTTTTTCAGTGAGCCTATGCCTCTGCACTGTGAACTTCATGACTGTTTCTCAGTTTTTTTTTTTTTTTTTTGCCCCCTTAGGTGAGACAGGATGGCTAGAGTGGGCTGGAGTTGGGTATTTCCCCTCCCCTAGGTCAGTTAGGCTCTGATAATACTCCAGTAGGTTAAGCTCTTGTTAGGCAGTTTTCCCTGAGGGTGGGCCTTGTTAAGAAGAACAGAGTGCTCTGGAGTATTTCAGAATGGCTCCTTTTCCCCTCCTCCTGCCAGGAGCACAAGGGGATTTTTCTCAGATACTTACTGTGGGAACCTAGTCAAGTTCCTGGAGGTAATCTCACAATGTTCTGGGGGCCCCTCTATGACTGGATCACCCCAGAGTTCTTCACTTTCAGAGTTGTCCACACTGAGCCTTCACCAATCTGTCCATTACAGTTCAGGTTTTCCTACCCTGGCGCTGGTTCTGGAGGTGGTTTCTGCGCGAGTCTCTGCTCTGGTGAGCTGCGGCTCTCTGTGTTTGCCTGTCCATCTCTCCACTCTTGGGGGAGCAGTTTACCCTGTGTCCTCCCCTGTCTTATGGATCCAAGAATAGTTGTTTGTTGATTTTTCAGTCTGTTCAGCTTTTTGCTTGTTATCAGGATGGAGCGGTAACTTCCAAGCTCCTTACGAGCAGAACTGGAAACTGAAAGTGAAAACATATAAATTTTTTAAAAATCAAGCAAGATAAGGGTCAGGAAAAAACTTGTGGATTTTTAAAGTTGTGTGTGTCATCAGTGACTGAGCAGTTTTGATGAAGTGGAGCTCATTGAATCCAAATTGCGCTATGTTTAAGAGGAAGTGAGATGAGTAAATGGAAACATGTAGTGTAGACAACTCTTTCAAGATGTTTGACTATAAAGTGGAAAGGGAAATAGCTGGATGAGAATGTGAGTCCATAAAAGTTTTAAATTTTTTATGTGAGACCGATTAGGACTAAAACTAACAAAAATGTATAAGACTTCTACTGAGAAAATTGTAGAATTTAATAAAAGATATAAAATGGCCAAATAAGTAGATATATCATGTTCACTGACGGGATAACTTAATGTTATGAAAAATTTCTGTGTTCCCTGAATTAATTTATAAATCCAAACAATCTCAATAAAAATGCTAATAGAATTTTTGTGTGTGTGGATTTTGCCAAATGGATTCCAAAATTCATTAGGACAAGGAAATATATAAGAATGCCAACATATGGGGCCGGCCCAGTGGCATAGTGGTTAAGTTCTTGCACTCTGCTTCAATGACCTGGGGTTCGAGGATTCGGATCCTGGGCGTGGACCTACACACTGCTCATCGAGCCATGCCGTGGCAGCATCCCATACACAAAATAGAGGAACATTGGCACAGATGTTAGCTCAGGGCCAATCTTCCAAAAAAAAAAAAAAGAATGCCAAAACAATCATTGAATATATTAGGAATTGCCTTATCAATTTTCAAGACACATTATAAAGCTGTATTAATAGAAGCAGTTTGGTACTGGTGCAGGAATAGATATTCGAAATTGAGATGTGAGTGGGGTCCCTTTGAGGAAGAATGCTATAACCCTGCCAACATAGTATACTGTAAATCTTCCTCTTTGCCCTTCTGAAAGTGACCTGGGACCCTTTACCAAGGTATCTGTGCATGGGAAGAGGGAAACAGCCAGATTTTTTTGGAATGACTAAGATAGAATTGGAGTTGATGCTAATTCCTGGGGATCCCAAATGCTTTTTGGTCAAATAGTCAGAGTGGAGATTGAGAGAGATTAGATGATAAATAGTTCTTTGGTCTGATTCCTTCTCACAGTGGGCCCAGTGGGTCCACACATACAACCCAATAGGAATTCTCTTTGTATCTAAATTTTACCTGAATTTATAGTTCTCAAGAACACATTTGCAAACTAGCAGACTCTTCACACTGGCTCCCTGCCTGTAGAACAATGGCTTATATAATAGGAAAGACCAACTGGAAACCACTGGAATTTCCCTGTTCAACCAAAATAATAAATCAAAAGCAATATTGCATCCCTGAGGAAGTCTGTGGAGAGTAATGCCACCATGCAAGTCTTGAGAGATGCAAGTGTGTTGACTTGGCCTGTATACATGGTAGTGGGGTTTAGGAGAGTGGTAGCAGATTTTCATACACTTAATCAGGTGGTGATCCTAAATGCTGCTGCTTTTACAGATGTAGTCTCCTTACTGGAGCAAAACAGCACAGTCTCTAAAAACTGGTATGCAACTATTGTTCTGGCAAATGCTTTATTCTCTCTACATCAACCAAGAAGTAATTTGCTTCCACATGATCGGGTCAACAAAACATTCACTGTTACTTTCGGCTCTAGCCCTCTCTGTCATAATCGAGGCTAAATAATCCATGAAATCATGCTAATAGATTTGTTGGGCAGGAAGTAGCAAATACCCTGGAAGCTTTAGTAAGAAATATAAGTGGGAGATAAACCCCATGAAGACTTGGTGGGTTTGTAGGGCTCTAGGGTTCTGGGGCATACTGAGATCCCTCCTTCAATGTGAAAGTTAAGTTGATGTATCTTCCACCTATTAACATTAAAAAAGATCCAATGCTTTGTGGGCCTCTTTGGGTTCTGGAGCCAATATGTGTCTCATTTGAGTGATTTACTTTGCATATTTACTGAGTTTCAAATGGGGCTCAGAGCAAAAGAAGTCTCTGAAGCTGGTCCAGGGTACAGTATAAGCTATTTTACCATTTAGGCCATATGAATCAGCAGGTCTTTGGCATTTAGGGTTGTTTTCGGGATCTTCTGGCAGGCCTCCACAAGAGAATGACAATGCATACACCTAGGATTTTAAAGCAAAACCATGCAGATATCCATTTTCCTTTTGAGAAATGGCACCTTTCTTGCTACTGGGTGCTGGTTGGGACTAAATACCTAATTATGGGACAGTCTGAGATGACTGTTATGAACTGGGTATTATCTGATCCATAAAGCTCTAGAGTTGGGCGGGAATAGCAGCACTTCATCATAAAGTGACATGAAACAAGGGGGAAAAGGACTTCCAAGGGCATGGGCCAGGATCCCAGGAGGATTCCAGTCTAGGCGAAGGGTGAACAGGGAGCCCTAGAGGCGGCCTGATGGGGGTGTCCTGTCGGCCCTTAGTCCATCTGCACATGGTCTTCCTCTGTCCTTGTCCGTTCCACATGCAAACTTTTATCTTTTTACATTTTTTCCTCATTTAGTGTTGATGCGAATCCAGACACTGATTAGAAAACGGCAAGTTCCAATATCTGATCAAAGAAACCTCAACAAGAGAAGAAAAAACATTCCTTCTTCCTGGAAAGCTGTAGAAAGACAGCCGCTGTCCTGGGGAAGGACATGGTCCTGGTAAGTGCTATTTGAAAGACACCCACATTTCAGTGGTTATTGTTTTGCCTGGGAAAGTCCCTCCAACCTCTACATCCAGGGAGATCTGAGGGGCTGTCTCTGCTCCTGGCCCAGGTGAACCACAGTGAAATCCACCTGTCCTCTGAGGAAGGGGGACTTGAGGGTTTCATTCAGTAGCCAGGGAGGAGGCTGGCCCTCCTCCATTCTCCCACATACAATAAGCTGTGACGATACACAAGTTCTTCATTCAAGGAGGAAAGTGAGATTCTGTGTCTCATTTACATGAGCATAAGAAGTGAAAGAACCACACCACAACACCCAGGCTGTGAAAGAAACAGGATATAATGTAAGAGTCAAATCTACCATTTACTGTTAAAGAAATAATATCACTCCTTCCCAATGGGTTAACAGTGGCTGGTGTGGTGATGTCAGGGAGAGGGAGGGGGTGGTGCCCTCCCTCTGGGGATTTAGGGGAAACCAGGGGAAGTCTTAGGATGTCCTCGTTCACTCAGGGTGGGAAGAGCTGGCCCGGTGCACCCCGAGGGCGCCAGTGTCCCTGCTGGTCAGGAGGAGCTGCACTTGTGGTCTCCAGAGTGTGATGGCTCATCGCCAAGGGCATGGTGGCTGAAGAGAAGAAACAGACTATTTTGGGGATCCTTCCTGAGATTCATGGCACAACTCCCTGTTCCCCTGCACTCTGATCCAAACCCTGTACCGAGTGCTCAGTCCATCAACAGCACCTCGTTTGTCCCTGATGAAGGAGGCATCATTTAGCATCACCCATTTCAGAGGATGCAACTGAATCCCAGAGAGGAGAGGGGAGCGGCCTGTCCCAGGCCTGCTCAGCAGTGGAGCTGGGATCGAGGCCCATGCTTAGCCCGAAGCTGTACTGAGCCCCTGGAGTCAGTCGCTCCTGGTCCCAACACTCACTCGGCCCTGAACTGGAGGATGTCCGGTTCCTCTTCCTCATGAAGAGCCGCATTTTGCTCGCCTTCTGGTGTGCGGGCTCCAGCTGGCAGGAGACCCAGTAGCTACAGGACAGAGTGGCCTGTGAGCTACCAGGAGCCACACCTCAGGTGCCCCTCCCAGAGCCTGCCAGCAGCTGAGTCCTGGTGCCCCATGGGTCACCACGCTACGAGTTCTGTGGCTGATCAGCGAGCCAGGCCACAGGCTCTGGAGCTGGCCATCAGAGAGAGTCTGCCCTGCCCTCACCCAACTCCTGTCCCCCTCACCTCTCATGGACACTGATGGGCTCCATGGCCTGGAACCAGGCCCCAAATCGCTCGTCGGGCTCCAGGTCATAGGCATTTGCAGCCTGCTGGAGCAGCTGGATCCTCCGGATGAGTTTGAGTTTCTGGGAGGAAGGACAGGATGCACACAGGGCATGGGTAGGGGACGCTGCCAGGGACTTGTGCAGAGTGAGGATCTGGTCTGGGGTCTGTGCTCACTCGGGAACCCTCCTTCCTTCCCACTCCATTCAGGACTTGCCTGTCCTCACAGTTGGCTTGAATTACTTCCTCATCCAGGAAGGTGTCCTTGATGCCAGCCCCTCCCGCACCCGCCAACGTGATGGGATCCCCAGCTTTGTGGATCTGACTCTCCCAATAAATGTAAGACCCAAGGGATGAGGCCAGAGAAAGTCTTGCCAGGCGAAGTCTCTGATTTCCACATCCCCACCCTCCCCATAGCTGCTCACCTCACACCATTTCTGGAAGTTGACCCGATTTCCCTGGAAGGGAGACAGCAAATGTCCATCAGAAACAGCCCCCTAAGCCCGTAACCAACCCCCATCCCACCCCTTCTCAGGCTGCAGGAATGTCAGGGCCCAGCAGAGGGCAGACCTTCCACAAAGAGAACTTGACACTGGGCCAGGCTCTGGGCTCCAGAGCAGGAGGGACAGGGGAGCTGAGGCCAGAGACCTTCTGTAGCACACCCTCTCTGATGACAGACGGGGAGACTGAGGCCTCAGGGAGGAAGGGACAGCTGGAACACAGAAGTGCTTCCTCACTTGCAGGGGCTGATGGCACTCCCCCAGGGGCAGGGCCCGAGGGGGAGGCTGAATCCATCTCAGACACAGCCTCCTGCAGCTCTGCAGGCAGGCAGCTATGAGCTTCACCAGCCCAGGTAGACTGGTGTGGGGCTTATGCAGAGCGTCTATTCACGCAT